>NC_134405.1:252139769-252439769 GCF_038048845.1 Mixophyes fleayi
AGCACTGGGGTCATGAGTTCGATTCTGACCATGACCTTATCTGTGTGGAGTTTGTACGTTCTCCCTGTGTTTGCGTGGGTTTCCTCCGGGTGCTCCGGTTTCCTCCCACACTCCAAAAACATACTGGTAGGTTAATTGGCTGCTATCAAAATTGACCCTAGTCTCTGTCTGTCTGTCTCCCTCTCTGTCTGTTTGTCTCAATCTCTGTCTGTGAGTGTGTGTCTACATTAGAAAATTTAGACTGTAAGCTCCAATGGGGCAGGGACTAATGTGAATGAGTTCTCTATACAGCACTGCGGAATTAGTGGTGCTATATAAATAAATAAATGATGATGATGATGATGGGGAATGTTTACTGTAGAAAAACAAAAAATTGCCAACATGCCATTATACCCAAAATATTAACAAGCATACCAGCATCAGCTAGCTCCCTTCTCTTAGCTAGAACCCAGCACCTGCAATCTACACTGTCATTATCCTCACCCTCATCAATGTGTACCTCATCCTCACACAATATTAATTAATCCCCACTGCAAGCCACCATTACAGAAGTCTCTGCACTTAGATGTAATTGCCGGCAATGGCCTTCCTCGTGGAATTTGTAGTTTATTTTATGGCAGAGTTGTAATGAATTTTGGGCAATTCTTTTAGACCAGACCAAATGTCAAAATGTTGTGCTGACTCTTCTGCATCACCACTGGGTGTTTTGGGAAAGCTACGTTTTTTCCTAGCAGCAGTTGAGTGAGAAACTGAAGGAGGAGATGTCGTTGTGATATGTATCACTTGAGCTGTCATCTTGCTGACCAGGAGCTCATTGCATCTCTTGAGATCTGGGTCAGTTGGAAAGAAAGAGAAGACATAGCTCTTAAACCTAGGATCAAGCAGAGTTGCCAAAATGTAGTGATCCGATTTCAAGATGTTGATACCTCTTGAATCCTGGTGAAGCGAATAAGTACTTGATCTACAAGTCCGACATAGTTTGAGGAATTGCTTTGTTTCATCTCCTCCTTCAATTTCTCGAGCTGCTTTTCCAAAAGTCTAATTAGGGGAATCACTTGACTCAAGCTAGCAGTGTCTGAACTCACTTCACAGGTGACTACTTTGAATAATTTCAACACCTTGCATAATACGGAAAGTATTCTCCACTGTGCTTTAGTAAAATACATTCCCTTTCCTTTCTCAATGTCATGGCTTGTGGAGTAAGCGTGGATGGCTTTTCGCTGTTTCTCCATCATCAGAAGCATATAAAGGGTGGAATTCCACCTTGTTACCACCTCTTGCTTCAGTTGTGGTGCAACTGCTGCAATCTCCTACATGCTCCTGCACGTCCTTGTCATTTTTCAAAACGCTCTGCACCACCAAGTTTATTGTGTGAGCAAAACAGAGAATGTGAAGGAATTCACCCAGCTGTAATGCTCTCACAATATTGGTGGCGTTATAAGAAATGACATATCATGCGGAGAGTCCAAGTGGGATAAGTCATGTTGCAATGGACATAACATTGTCAGCTGCATGCCTTTAGTGAAGTTGCTTATACAAAGAGTAGCTGACTCTGACAATTGTGACGTAGTTGGGTACATGCTGCTGAAGTTTTTGCTGGTGAAGGTGAATCACCAACCCAGTAGGCTGTCACAGTCATATAATCTGTAGCTTGCCCAGTTCCGCTTGTTCACTTATCTGTGGTTAAGTGAACAGTGGGTAGAATGGCATTTTCTATACCAATAATTACATTTTTATGAACCTTCTAGTCTAGAACTAGCTGGTGTATTAATGGTGTATATTGGATGCAGCTCTAATACTAGCATAGCCGCCATGACAACTGTGATCCGCTGTGCGACTGGGTGACAGCTGTTATACATTCTTCCCCTTGCAAAGGATTGTTTAACAGTCAATTGTTGTAAACTACTAGTATTCTTCTTTTTGGTCTGCTTCTGGGTTGAAGATCCACCCAAAACACCAGGAGCAGCAGCAGCGGGCCTAACACTCAAGGATTCTTCTGAGGAATCCTGGATAGGGGAGGAGTCATCTAGTTTTAGCAACTTGGATGCAGGACTATCTCTGATCACTAGTGAGGATATTGATGATGAAGGTGTTGGCGGTGTAAATTGCAGGTGCTGGGATCTAGCTGAGAGAAGGGAGCTAGCTGATGCTGGACTGCTTGTTGTTATTTTATTACCATAAGTTTCTGACTTTCTCAAAAGCTCTTCAAACTCTCTTCAAATTGCTTATCATAAATGAGATTCCTAGATGGTTAAGAGGTCCCTGTTTCTACTGACTGTGGCTTTACAAATGATACAAATGACTAGACAACTGTTGTCAGGATTTGGGGGGAAAAATTCCACTCATACGAGGTGGATTTTTTGGTCTTATGCCCAGGCATGACAATGGCCTTCTTCTTATCACTGGCAAGAGCTGCTTCCACTGGTGCATGACTTGCCACTGTAGAGTTCATTATCAGCACTGTTAGCTTAGCTGGCTTAAGCCCATTGGTAGCTTGTTTTGTCTAATTCAAACATGTGCATGTTATTATTAAACTTAAGACCTAGTTACAATATAATTTCCATAACATTTCAAGGTCCAGCTTGGTGATAATGCATAGCTTTGCTCTTGGTTTCCATTAAAGATGAGCAAAATTGAAGTGAGATACCATGTGATAAGTGTTTTGCGGCAGAATGGGCTATTTTCGTTGCAAAGTTTTGGTGATACAATCGTGTAGTTCAGCTTTGCTTCACCACTCTGTAGCATTCAAACGTTTGCAAATACAGTGCGGAATGACAAAGTAAAAGAGGAGTTCAAAGATTGCATCCACAAAATTTTGACACTAAAAGAGTCTGTTCTGCGTGAAATTTTATCGTAATTTCACTCAAATCTAATTATGTGATAGTTTTCTTCCAAATCACAGCTTTACTGAACACATTGCATAAATGATCCTAAATAGATGTGATTATGCCATTTTCAGATATCCTTGACCATTATTCAAAGAAAATATGTGGAATTCTGTATGTTTTATGTGCATATTGGTCACTCATATAAATCTGATAATTGTGATAACATATTTTAATTTAATCATTATTGATCATGATTCTTTTGACCTTTAACCATGTAAATATTTTTGGCAAAAATCAAGAATGAAAAAATATTTAAACCATATGCATGGCTATTTATATTTATTATATGTCTGTCTTCATGAGATATGTCTCCATGGGAACAAGAGATAAATTCACTAGCTGGAAATATCTTTCTTTAATCACTTTCCAGTATGCAGCTTAATTGCTCAGGTGAGACTGGAAATCCTAGAAGAATATCTGTTCTTCAAAGAAACCTGTTGACTTGATCTTTTCCATATCTTAGTTTTAGGAGTTGGTTCTCAAAGGTCATTTATCACAGACATAAATATGTTTTAGCTTCACATGCAATTCCTCTAACCACTGTTATCGGAATTCAATACTGTTTTATAACCATGAGATCTTTGAAAACTGGAATGACTAAACTAAGTAATGTAAAATTTTTGTTTGTGCTGAAATAAATGTTTTGATTTCTACTGTTCTGCACCATTAAAATCCCTCTTTGGGAAAGAAACTAAACTGCTTCTGACAAGATGGCAGAAACGGAGTTGTCACCCATGTTTCGTTGCAGAACTGTAGACGTCTAGACCCTGGTGAGCCACACAAACGAAAATGTCTGGACCCTGGTGAAGATATAAGATAACAGAGTTGCCTACATATGTTTCATTATCCTATGTTTTTAATGGTAAATTTTTTATATACATGCAATTGGTGACTACTGCTGTGTTGTATAATAGAAATGGGGCACTACTATGTGGCAAAATATGTACTGGAGCATTACTGTGTGGTATAATTTAAACTTGGGACACTCCTGTGTAGCATAATATGAACCAGGGGCACTTCTTTTTGGCATAATTAGAACTGGGGCATTACTGTGCCATATTATGAACTGGGAGCATCACTATGTGGCATAATATAACTTATGAGCATTACTGTGGTATAATATGAGCTGGGGCACTCTTTGTGGCATACTATTAACTGGGGGATCTTGTATTTGGATTAATATGAACTGGGGGTGCTACTGTGGCATAGTAGAAAGAGGGGGTTGTGGAATATTATGTGGCATAATTTGAATGGGGGCACTACTGTGTTATAATATTAATTGGGGGCACAATTGTGTGGCATAATATGAATTGTGAGTACTTATTTGTGGCATAATATCAACTGGCAGCACTGCTCTGTGGCATATTATGAATTGGGGGCAATCCTGGGTGGCATAATATAATAATAATTTGTTAATTTCTCCTTCTAAGATATTGTCTAAAGCATGGATCCCTATTCCGTGAGTTCCCAGAATTGGTAAGTATAATAAAATTATATTGTGATAATAACTTTAATAATAAAACTTCCAAATTGATAATCTTTGGACATATATTTTTATTTTTTCATTATGTTTCATTTTTTATAGGCTATCTATATTGAATTCCAAATGGTAAGTAAATGTATTTAGTGAAGTAAAGGTGAAATCATTATTTTATATAGGTTTTACAGTGTGATGTTTTACTTATGTTTAACCTGTATCATCACAAACTTTTATCCAGAACAGATATAGCATAAATTAAAAAAGATGGGTTTTATATTTTGAAATCTGTACAGTTATGATAGAAATACTTTTGGGCTACTATTTTCTATTTTCTTATATAGTTTTAATATTTCACTTTTAAAGATTTTATTCAATATTAATTCAATTTATTTTTATGTGTGCGTTTATTTTTTCATTCTAAGACCTAGGGCAAAGTCATAGGTTTAAGGAAAAATCCTTCATTCTCACCTTTACTATTACAGGTAGAACCTTAGCTATATATATATAAGGTGTGCCTTCATCAGTTAGTATTTTCTCCCCTTTTTTGTACAGTGAACCATATACTAATGGGAGAGCACTGTTATCTGCCTATCAATAGCTGAATTTTGTTTACATATTGACCACATAGCAATCAATAAACAGGATAATCATAGATTAAATATCTTATTGACTAAATTTATGTATATATATATATATATATATATATATATATATATATATATATATATATATATATATGATATATGATTACATAATTTAATAATATGTGTTACATTCATTTGTTGACCCCGGTATTATTAATGTTATCATGTTATTACCATGATAAAATAGGGAAAAAATTAATTCCTTAATTGTTAAATGTTCCAACTCCTGGCATAGAATATAGGAAAATTAGCTATATATTTTGTTTCTCCACTTCCTGCTGATATTCACTGGAATGGATACTACAAAGAATATGAAATAGAGACAGATACAACTTATAATCTAGTAGAATAGACCCATATTATCTGGGGAAGCACATTTCTAAGTGAATGTTTACCAATGTAATAAAATCATTCAAACAGACAAACATGACAAATGTAAGAGAGCCAATGTTCCCTCTCTGTCTAGTATTTTAGGTAAATAACAGAAACGTTTAAATTAATTAGAGATGGGCAGGCTCGGTTCCCCGAGAACCGAACCCACCCGAACTTTGGGTACCCAAATACCGAGCTGAGTAGGCATCCAAATCGAGGCCGAACGTCATCGTGACGTCGTCAGATCTCGGGGCTCGGTTCTCGCGACACTTGAAGATTACAAATACACGCCTCCACAGCAATCCATCGCCATTTGACAGAGGGAGAGAGCAGGGTGTAGTCACAGGCTGATTAGAGCAGGGACAGAGAATACAATATTCTGATTTCAATTGTGCTAACAAAAATCGCTAGAGAAGAGAGGAGGATAGAGGAGTTTTTTGTTTTTCAATATTTGGCACTCAAAGTGCTTTTCGGGTGTCCCCCATTATTTTGCCTACATATTTCTGGCTGTCAAAATTACTATCTTTTAGCAGTACCTTACCAAATAATTTTTAGTCCTCCCCAGTGCTTTTGGGGTGTCCCCCATAATTGTGCATAAATATTTCTGGCTGTCAAAATTACTATCTGTCAGCAGTATTTACCAAATAATTTTTAGCAATCCCCAGTGCTTTTGGGGTGTCCCCCATAATTGTGCATAAATATTTCTGGCTGTCAAAATTACTATCTGTCAGCAGTATCTACCAAATAATTTTTAGCACTCCCCAGTGCTTTTGGGGTGTCCCCCATAATTGTGCATAAATATTTTTGGCTGTCAAAATTACTATCTGTCAGCAGTATTTACCAAATAATTTTTAGCAATCCCCAGTGCTTTTGGGGTGTCCCTCATAATTGTGCATAAATATTTCTGGCTGTCAAAATTACTATCTGTCAGCAGTCTCTACCAAATAATTTTTAGCACTCCCCAGTGCTTTTCGGGTGTCCCCCATAATTGTGCATAAATATTTCTGGCTGTCAAAATTACTATCTGTCAGCAGTATTTACCAAATCATTTTGAGCACTTCCCAGTGCTTTTGGGGTGTCCCCCATAATTGTGCATAAATATTTCTGGCTGTCAAAATAACTATCTGTCATCAGTATCTACCAAATAATTTTTAGCACTCCCCAGTGCTTTTGGGGTGTCCCCCATAATTGTGCATAAATATTTCTGGCTGTCAAAATTACTATCTGTCAGCAGTATTTACCAAATAATTTTTAGCAATCCCCAGTGCTTTTGGGGTGTCCCCCATAATTGAGCATAAATATTTCTGGCTGTCAAAATTACTATCTGTCAGCAGTATTTACCAAATCATTTTGAGCACTTCCTAGTGCTTTTGGGGGTGTCCCCCATAATTGTGCATAAATATTTCTGGCTGTCAAAATTACTATCTGTCATCAGTATCTACCAAATAATTTTTAGCACTCCCCAGTGCTTTTGGGGTGTCCCCCATAATTGTGCATAAATATTTCTGGCTGTCAAAATTACTATCTGTCAGCAGTATTTACCAAATAATTTTTAGCAATCCCCAGTGCTTTTGGGGTGTCCCCCATAATTGAGCATAAATATTTCTGGCTGTCAAAATTACTATCTGTCAGCAGTATCTACCAAATAATTTTTAGCACTCCCCAGTGCTTTTGGGGTGTCCCCCATAATTGTCCATAAATATTTCTGGCTGTGAAATTTACTATCTGTCAGCAGTATTTACCAAATCATTTTGAGCACTTCCCAGTGCTTTTGGGGTGTCCCCCATAATTGTGCATAAATATTTCTGGCTGTCAAAATAACTATCTGTCATCAGTATCTACCAAATAATTTTTAGCACTCCCCAGTGCTTTTGGGGTGTCCCCCATAATTGTGCATAAATATTTCTGGCTGTCAAAATTACTATCTGTCAGCAGTATTTACCAAATAATTTTTAGCAATCCCCAGTGCTTTTGGGGTGTCCCCCATAATTGAGCATAAATATTTCTGGCTGTCAAAATTACTATCTGTCAGCAGTATTTACCAAATCATTTTGAGCACTTCCTAGTGCTTTTGGGGGTGTCCCCCATAATTGTGCATAAATATTTCTGGCTGTCAAAATTACTATCTGTCATCAGTATCTACCAAATAATTTTTAGCACTCCCCAGTGCTTTTGGGGTGTCCCCCATAATTGTGCATAAATATTTCTGGCTGTCAAAATTACTATCTGTCAGCAGTATTTACCAAATAATTTTTAGCAATCCCCAGTGCTTTTGGGGTGTCCCCCATAATTGAGCATAAATATTTCTGGCTGTCAAAATTACTATCTGTCAGCAGTATCTACCAAATAATTTTTAGCACTCCCCAGTGCTTTTGGGGTGTCCCCCATAATTGTCCATAAATATTTCTGGCTGTGAAATTTACTATCTGTCAGCAGTATTTACCAAATATTTTTTAGCACTCCCCAGTGCTTTTGGGGTGTCCCCCATAATTGTGCATAAATATTTCTGGCTGTCAAAATTACTATCTGTCAGCAGTATTTACCAAATCATTTTGAGCACTTCCCAGTGCTTTTGGGGTGTCCCCCATAATTGTGCATAAATATTTCTGGCGGTCAAAATTACTATCTGTCAGCAGTATCTACCAAATAATTTTTAGCACTCCCCAGTGCTTTTGGGGCATCCCCCATTCTTTTGCATTAATATTTCTGGCTGTCAAAAGTCATATTTGTCAGCAGTATCTAAAACAATTTGTAGCACTACAAGTGCTTTGGGCTCAGAATGGATTCAAAGCAGTCCACATATGAGCAGAATGAGCAACCAGGTTCTGTCACCTGATGGTGGTGTTCCCAGTACCTCATCTGGGCAAGGCGATGTCAAACTACACAGTGTTTTGAAATCAGTCCAAAAAACACACACCAAATTTATTTTTACTGTGTTGAAGCGAAAAAGAAGTGTAACTGAGGAAAACTTAGCTGCCGATAAAAAAAAATTGCCAACATGCCATTCTACACATGCAGTGGCAAAGAGAGAAGGCCTTTGCCTTTCTCTATTAGTGGCAGATCCAAAAATGTTACCTAGCCTACAAGTGGTGCACAACTACTGTTACGCGTCAAAGCCGAGCTGCAAGATAACAGTAAGGCATTAGAGGATAATGTTTGCTCTGAATCACAAATGACACTAATCCCTGTGGCGAGTCCATCCAACAGTGGATGATGTCTAATCGTGAGCATTCTGTTAGTGTACCCATAAAGAAGGGCCCTTTCAGCAGTTCTGCTGATGTGTGCCTGAACAGCCCGAGTGTAGCCGGTGATACACCAAGTGAGGATGACACTTTGTCTTTAGAATAGAATGTGGGGGAGATTTGGGTATCCGACGATGAGGATGCAGTTGATTGTGTAAGTCCTGCAGCAGTGTGGCACCAGTGGGAGCAGTTCTGGCACGTGAGGTTCTGCTTTGAAGTATATGGTGGCATTAGGCCAATCAGCGATTACACCATAAGCCCTAGTTTCCGACCGCAAGAGCCCTCCTGCCTAACTGTGCCTGCTCTGTAACCAGGAAAAGAATTGTTAACATATCAAAAACAAAGCAGGGTGGGAGAGGATTTCTCCGATTGAAGAGGATCCAGCATCCTTTGCATGAGAATATATAGGCACACATCCAAACACTCCAACAGGATTCTATTGGCTGGAGATATATAACAACTTTACCCTTAATAGGTAAGTGCTTTATTGCTGAACATGTGGATAAGTTTAATGTCGTTCGGCTTAATGTGCCTCACTTTACACTAGAACTACACTCTGTAGCACTCATTGTCAACCAGGGAGAAAATAGATTCATTATTTAAGGCTTAACACAGCCATAGATTAAAGAACATCCAAAATGCAGTCCAGACCTGTCAGCTTCAGCACTGCACATTAAACGTAACAAAACTACATGTTAAGACCATGTTACCGGTGCAGTCTAATATTTAAAGACAGCATAATATAATACAAGGGTAAATGACAATTTTAATACCCTCTGCATCATGGCAATTGTTCTTGCAGGCAGTAATAAAAATAAACTTGCACATGCTCAGAAGAGGCCACCTGCAGAGTGGGGGACCTGGAAGGCTACAGCTACATTGCCAGGCATTACCCAAAGTTTTCTATTGGGCGTAGTGGTGCAAGTAGAATGTTCTCAGTATTATATACCTATATAGTAAAAGCAAACAATCAACCTATAATGACATTATTTACATTTTTGACATTATCTTATCCACATTTGGAAATGGCTGCACCTGTTTTAATGTACAGTACTATTTTTTGAAATGGTTCACAGGAACACACAAAGTTAATCATTCCTTTGTGAATGCTATATAAAAGAGCTCACAGTCACACACCATCACAAGAGAACCGTAAATGTGCTGCCTTGTGATACTGTTGTTTCATTTCTAATTTGAGGTTTAAATGTTTCAATAGGGGCAAATGTAAAATGAAAATTGAAACAAATTACTTTTACATTTGTTCAATTCTGACGAACCAGATGAAAGGCACCAGCAAAAAAGTCTTATTTCAATCTTAAAAATAAAATCCATTATTACAAATAAAATAGAATCCACTCAGAAATATATTGGAAACCTATTCAGCCATGTATCTGCAGCCTGCTGAGAACTCCAGAGTTGGTAATTCATAGTTGAGGTCACATGGAGGCAGTGATGCTTCTGTATGTCATCAAACATGTCAGCCTCCACTTGTATAATACAAATAGATCTATTCCATGAAGTACACATAGCTGAAATTCAATAATATGGCCATTAGTATGTGAATACATTATGTCTCCCTTTCATTTTCCCAGGAAACGATTAGAATATATCAGCATTACTGCTGTGACTATCTCTGGTTAATACACATGATGTTGGTTATATTTTTCACTAATGTTTTGAAGTTCAAAAGACTTTGAGCCCAGGGCATTTGCTCTTTTTGCCCTCCCCAAATGTATTGCTTAGATATCTTTGTGACAGTTGTGTTGAAAAATATTTTATACCAAAACCTGTCATCAAACCCTTGATCTGCATTAGGAACATAGAAACAAAAAAAAGATGGGGTACCATGTTAATATAATAAAGAAAATGTATATATAGAGATGTTTACTGACCCCCGTGTTTTGGTTTTGGTTTTAGGTCTGGTTTAAGTTCGTGTTTTGGTTTTGGTTTTAGATCTGTATTTTTTAGAAAAACAGCTAAAATATGCTCTTTTTGTTCCTACATTATTATTAACCTCAATAACACTAATTTCCAGTTATTTGCAGTAAATTTTTACCACCGCACAGGTCACAAATATTATTTTCATGCATTTTCGGACAAAGTCTGCAGCAACTTGGATGGATACTAAGCGACAAAGCAACGACACAAACACACGGGAGTTCACAGAACATCTAGGAAACATTGCCACACAGCAGTGGCAGAAAAGAAAAGAAAGAAAAGAAAATTTTGTTGCAAGATGAAATTGTCCTTGGCTCCACCCACCCACCCTTATGTAAAATATTGAAAAGGACACGTACGTTTTAACAAAGCAAGCACTCCAGCGACAAGCAGTGCCACTTTTGTGGCTAAAGTGCTTGGTTTGTTTGGGCCCCCACAAAACAAGCTACCAATAGCTTTGTTGTCTTAAGCCCAACAGTGCTGTGAATGAACTTTACATTATTAAACCATGTCTGCTCGTGCTGCATCTTTAATCTCCTTCTCCTCTCTGGATACTTCCATCTCATCCCTGAAGAACTGCCAAACATATTTAGACACAGGAATGGATATTACAACTGGGGTGGCATTACATCTGCTTCAGACAAACTGGGACACGGAACATGCAGGCAGCATGGAATCCGTCATGTTGGAATACGCTGCATTGAGCAGAGATTTAAACCGATATATAGATGCAGTTGAGGAGACCAAACTTAAATTAAAACGTGACCCACCGGATGAGATCCCAGATTGAAGAGAGCTTGTACACGAGAGATACACTACGTTTCAGAAGAATAATACAGAGGAGGCCCTGAAGCAGGATGATAAATATGTCAAGTTTAATAAACAGCTAAGACACCTGAGAAAACAAATGGGTGTGTCACCGGCCTCTGCAGACGAAGATTTGAAAGATGAAGACGAGGAGATCGCCGTCACCCAGAGCACACGGCCGATAGAGTGGAACTGAGAATGACTCATTAAATCAGTCATGGTTCCTTTGATCGCTCCACCCGTTACTTGGTTAACTGTGTTAATTCTGCAGCTAATACACGGCGACGAGCACTGAACCCCCGGTATGCAGGCATTTATCAGACCAAGACCAAGACCAATCCGGGGTGCCCTGGTGGGTTGGAGATGGTGAACCCTGTGAAAAACAAAGTATGTGGTCACACATACAAGAGAGAAGCAATTGAAAGGATGATTGAAAACAAACTTTATCCTAACACAATATTAATTAAACCCCGCAGGAAGCCACCATTACAGAAGTCTCTGTAACATAAATGTCAAAAACAAAAATGTAACAAAAAAGCTTTTACTTTTTTAAAGAAAATAACATATCTTTAATAAAGGTGTAAAGTACTTTACTGTAGAAAAACATAAATTTGACCACATGTCATTCTAACCAAATATTAATGAGAATTCCAGCATCAGCTAGTTTCCTTCTCTCAGCCAGATCCCAGCACCTGCAATCTACATTGTCATCATCCTCACACTCATCAGTGTGTACATCATTATGACTCAATAATAATTAATCCCGGCTGGATTCCACCATTACAGAAGTCTCTGTATCTGTACTTTGATTTAAATGCCAGTAAAGGCCTTCTCGAGGAATTTGTAGTTCATTTTACACCAGATTTGACACAATTTTTAGTCAATTGTTTTAGAGCCAACCAAATGTCAAAATGTTGTGCTGAATCAGCAGCATCATCCTTGGGCCTCTTAGAAAAGGTTATTTTTTTCCTTGCAGCAGCCTGAGAAACTGAAGGAGGGTACACTGTCTTGTCAGGTACCACTTTAGCTGTCAATTTGCTCACCAGGAGCTATTGCATCTCTTGTGAACTGGGACAGTGGGAAATAAAGATAAGACATAGCTCTTAAACCTAGGATCAAACATAGTAGCCAAAATGTAGTGATGCAATTTCCAGAACTTGATAACTCTTCGAAATCTGGCGAAGCGATTGAATTGCTTTATCTATAAATCCGACATACTTAGCTTAATTTCTTTGTTTCATCTCCTCCTTCAATATTTCAAGGTGCTTTTCCAAAAGTCTGATTAAGAGAATTTATACACTGATAGCTCAAGCTATCAGTGTCTGAACTCAATTCATAGGTGACTACTTTGAATTGTTTTAGCACCTTGCAAAACACAGAAAGTTTTCTCCACTGTGATGGACTAAAATACATTCTGCCTTTTTTCCCATTGTCATGCCTTGTGAAGAAAGCGTGGATGGCTTTTCACTGTTCCTCTATCCTCACAAGCATATAAAGGGTGAAATTCCACCTTTTTACCACCTCTTGATGCAGTTGGTGCAGGGCAAAATAAATTGTTCTTGTAGCTGCTGCAATTTCCTACATGCTGTTTCAGAATCTCGAAAATGTCCATCTCCTGCACGTCTCTGTCATTTTTCAAAAAGCTCTGTACCACCAAGTAGATTGCGTGAACAAAACATGGAATGTGATGGATTTCACCCAGCTGTAATGCTCACACAATATTTGTGGCGTTATCATAAATAACAGGATACGCTAGAAGGATACCAGAAGTTTCCATAAAATTTAATTATTGGGCTGCAAAATGCCATTCTATCCACTGTACACTTAACCACAGATATGTGGACAAGCGGAACTGGACAAACTAAAGATTATATGACTGTGACAGCCCACTGGGTTGGTGAAATGCCTTCAGCAGCAGGAACATCAGCAGAATGTACCCAACAATGACCGATTATTCTGACGCAGGCTACTCTGTGTAGCAGTGGCTTCACTAAGAGGCATACTTAAGACAAACTGTTTGAAAAATGAAGGGAGGTCATTGCAACATGGCTTATCCCGCTTGGACTCTCCTGGGGATATGTAATTTGTAATAAAGCCACCAATATTGTGAGGATATTACAGCGGGGAGATTTCCATCAGATTCCCTGTTTTGCTCACACAATCAACTTGGTTTAAAAATGACAGAGACAAGCAGGAGATGCTGTCTGTGTCCAGAAATAATTTGGGTAATTTTCGTCATTCTGCAACAGCATGTAGGAGATTGCAGCTGATGCAAGAAGAATCAAATTTGAGGGGGAATGCAATTTAGTTCAGCGCACTGGAGAATACTTTCATTGTTGTGCAAGGTGCAGAAACCACTCGAAGTAGTCACCTGTGAAGTAAGTTCAGGCACTGTTAGCTTGAGTCAAGTGATTCCCCTAATTAGACTTTTGGAAAAGCAGCTAGAGAAATTGAAGGAGGAGATGAAACTAAGCAATTCCGCTAACTATATAGGACTTGTAGATCAAGTACTTTATTTGCTTCGCCAAGATCCAAGAGTTATCAACATCTTGAAATCAGATCACTACATTTTGTCAACTGTGCATGATCCTAGGTTAAAAGCTATGTCTTTTCTTTCTTTCCAGCTGACCCAGATCTCAAGAGATGCATTGAGCTCCTGGTCAGCAAGCTGACTGCTCAAGTGGTACATGATTCGACGACATATTCTCCCTCAGTTTCTTTAGCAACTGCTTCTTAGCTTTCCCAAAAACACCCAGTGGTGATGCAGAGTCAGCACAACATTTTGACATCTGGTCTGGTGTAAAAGAATTGCCCAAAAATTGTGACAGCTCTGTCACAAAATGGACTACAAATTACACGTGGAAGGCCATTACCGGCAATTGCATAAAACTACAGAGACGTCTGTGATGGTGGATTCCAGCGGGGATGAATTAGTATTGTGTGAGGATGATGTACACACTGATGAGGGTGAGGATGATGACAGTGTAGCTTGCAGGTGCTGGGATCTAGCTAAGAGAAGGGAGCTAGCTGATGCTGGTATGCTTGGTAATATTTAGGGTAGAATGGCATGTTGGCAATTTTATGTTTTTCTACAATAAACTTTCCCTTTATTAGAGAGGTGTTTATTTCTTTAACAAGGTACAAGGTTTTTTTTTACATTTTTGTTTCACTGACTTAAAGCCACTGTGCACTTGAACATAAACCTTAGCACATAATGTACAGGGATAAGTATCATCAAGACTGGAGAGTGACAAGAACAATGTGACTGAAGACTGGAGAGTGACAAGAACAATGTTACCGAAGACTGGAGAGTGACAAGAACAATGTAACTGGAGACTGGATAGTGACAAGGACACTGCCACGCCCCCTGTTTCTGTATGAGCTATGGCACAGTAGAATGTCACCGGAGACTATTAAAAACACTGCCAGCCCTAATATTTGGAGTTCTGTTTCAGCACTAAACACTGCCACCTCTTCTATGTGACTGCAGATTTTGAAGAACACTAGCAGCCCTATTATTTCTATTTCAGCAATGAAAATTAGCAATAGAGCTATGGACCTCTCCTGTTTCTGTGTGAGCTATAACTCCGTAGAATGTCACTGGAGACTTTTAAGAAAACTGCCACCCCCTCCTCTTTCTGTTTTAGATATGATTCGGCCCAACTGCCAAGAACCCCTTCTGTGTCTCTCTGTGAAATGGCCCTGGATCTTCGTGGAGGGTGGTACTTAGAGATTCCAAAACTCGCGAGATCGATTATGCAACAATGACGTTTTACCTCCTTTTCCGGCTCGGCTCAGTACTTGGATCGACGAAGTTCAGATGGGCTCGGTTCTCAGAGAACCGAGTCCGAGCATCTCTACATATGACATGGAGGTGCCCTGTAGTGTCCTCCTTCTGGCAGGAGGTGGGAAAATGTGTAATACAGTTGGATGTGGGAATATTCTCCATTAATCCGAAATGATGTATATTTGGCCTAGATCTGTATAATAATTCACAAAGATTTATTAGGTTACTTGTCACTACCCTGTTTATGTTAGCGAAAGTGACCATTGTCAGGACATGGATGGCTCCGGAGAGCCTTATTCTAAAGGATTGAATTGATCTTGTAAATGATAAAGTAGGACACAAATGGTTTATGTATGCTAGTCGCAATTTGATTAATAAACATGAGAAAATTTTGGTACCGATGGAGAATTTCTCTATATGTTACAGAGGAACAGAGAGAAGTAGATCTCTCTTAGGAACTGTGCCCTGGGCAGATGCCTAGCCACTACTATTTTAATATTCAGACGTTATAGGTCTAAATGCTTATTTTGAAAATATGAGAATCATTCTTGATGACTAAAGACACTTCACATAATTTGCATTAAGATGTTTTCTTTATTCTTACATTGCAAACTTAATAACTAATGTTTTCTAATTTCCAAAATGCTTAGATATTGCATGTTTGATTTTATAACACTATTGTCACATTCATTTATTGTTGTTAAGGTTTTTTAATAATGTAAAAAATGTTTATCAAAAAATAAATTATTTAAAAACAATTGACATAAATGAGTTTGTTCAATAGATTGACACTTGTATTAAGAAGAAGAGGTCATTAGATGAACAGTGGCATCAGCAGATATTTAATAGATGATGATGGACCAAGGCCATAATGTAAAATAGTATAAGATGGAGTTTCCATTGGCCAACGCACCCACCCAAATGTTAAAAAGGATATGCTCATAGTTTCACAAACCAAGCACTTCAGCAGCAGGGACTGCCACTTGTGTGGATGAAGTGCTTGATTTGTTTGGGCCCCTACAAAAGAGATCATTGTGGTTGTTGGTTGATGAACTGGAGAGAATAGATAGGGATTTAAACAAATCACTGATAGAAATTTGGCTAACAGTGGTCATCTTTCACTATGTTGTTGACAGTGTCATCACCCTCAACATCATCCTCATCCCTGACGTTAGGATCATCATTACACAATATTAATTCAACCCCACTGGAATCTACAGATAATGTTTGTATTTGGTGGCCAGAACAGTATTCTCCATACATATTGTAATTCATTTTGATGAACACCAATTTTTCTACATTTTTGGGAAGTAGTCTCCTCTGACGATCCCTCACAATGGTCCTGGCTGCGATAAAAATTGTTATAGAAAACACAGGAGTATAGACAGCTTAAGTACACCATAACTAGTTGTTCAAGGGTTCCAAATTTTCTTATTTCCCTCCCAGAATTCAAAATGACTGTCTAAGGTGTTACGTGCTTTTTGATCTTTAAAGTAATCCTCCACCATTCTTTTACAAACAAAGTGTATCCGATTGAGACAAGGTAGAAATGTCAATATCTTTGGACATTTCTTTTAAGCCTGACCAAATGCCATAACCTTTCACATTGGTGTGCTGATGCATTGTTGACTCTTAGAAAAGGGAAGTTTTTTTCTGACACTACCATTTTTATGAGAAGCTGAAGCAGGAGACTGTCATGTGCAAATTGATCCTATAGCTTGGTCAAAATGAGCTCTTTGCATGTGTGAAGATTTGTGTCAGTTGGAAGGAAACACATTACATATGACTTCCTAAACATAGGATCAAACAGGGTTGCCAAAATGTAGTGATCCAATTTTAAGATGATGCAAACCCTTGGGTCCTGGCAAAATAAAAAAAGAACTTGATATACAAGACCGACATACTTAGCAGAATCGTTACGTTTCATCTCCTCCTTCAGCTTCTCCAGCTGCTTTTCCAGTAGTTTGATTAGGGGCATGACTTGACTCAGGCTGGCAGTGTCTGAGCTCACTTCATTTGTTATAATTTCAAATGGTTTCAGTAGCATGCATAAAACAGTAATGATTCTCCAATGTGCTGTATTAAGGTAACATGTCCCCCCTCTCCCTATCTCATGGTTTGCTGTGTAGGTCTTGATGGCTTGTCGCTGTTCGTCTACTCACTAAAGCATATAAAGTGTGGAATTCCACCTTGTTACTGCCTCTTGCATCAGTTGGCGGTATGGCAGATGACATTTGTTTTTGCATCTGCTGCAATATTCTACATGTGGTCGCTGAATATTGAAAATGCCCAAAAACTTAACGGACCACGAACAGCATCTCCTGCACTGACCTCTCATTTTTTAAGAAATTCTGCACCAAGTTTATTGTGTGTGTAAAGAATGGTATATGTTGAAATTCAAGCAGTCGCAATGCACACAAAGGGCCTGAGTCATTAAGGAGAAACTTTTCACCTGGGCAAACTCATTTTGCATTGGAGGGGAAGGTAAATTTAAAATGTGGGAACAGATTTATAGTTGGTGTAGGGCCAGTCTTAGATCAACTTAAAATTTCAGTGTAAAAATAAAGCTCTCAAGTACTTTTGTGCTAGATGAAAAAACAGCCAGTATTTAACGTATGTGCAAAATAATAAACTAATTTGTACCCCTTGCATTGTAACATGGTTTGTCCTGGAGAACATTTATTCATTTTTTTGCCTTACTTTCCTTAATGACTCAGGCCCAAAATGTTTGCTCCATTATTGGCAATGAGAAATTCTGAGGAGAGTCTTAGTGGGGTGAGCCATTTTGCTAAGACATTCCTGAGTTTGTCCAACAGATTGGCACCGGTATGTTTCTTTGTGAAACCTGCAATACAAAGTGTAGCTTCATCACCATCATCATCATCACCATTTATTTATATAGCGCCACTAATTCCGCAGTGCTGTACAGAGAACTCACTCACATCAGTCCCTGCCCCATTGGGGCTTATAGTCTAAATTAATTCCCTAACATACTCACACAGACTTGCGTCAATTTGCTAGCAGCCAGTTATGCTTAAAATCTGGACTTGGATATATCACCGGACTTGTTTACTTCTTTACATTTGAATACACAATCTATATTTGGGACTTATTCAGCTGCAGTAATTACATGAAGTTGTTACACTCTTTCTTTTTTATACTGATTCACGCCAACATATTGTGTCATTTCAATGTTTTGACATCTAGTGTACTTAGATTTGTCAACTATTTACATTAATACACAGTTTGATCATAATTGATTGCAGTTTGGTAATTATACCATCATCAACCATCAATTTATATCCAAATATTATTGACCTACATGAAAAAACAGTCAGTATTTAACTTATGTGCAAAACAGAAAACTAGTTTGCACCTCTTGCATTGTAACATGCTTTTGTCCAGGAGACTGAAATAAGATACCTCTTCATTTAAGATCCTTAATGAATCAGGCCCCTAGTCACTCTCTACACAATATTTATTAGCACAGCATGCAAGCTACTTTCCTGCCTATACTCTGTCTGTTCTTAAATGGAAGATGATAACAGGGGGCAGAGCTAAATACATAGAAGATACCGATCCCCAAAAAAATTTCACCTGAAAATGATGTTTCGTTTTCAGATCTGATTTTGGCGCAAATAATAAGTCATGTTTTGTTTCTACTCGGATCATCTCTAATATATATGCTTGACTGACCAAATTATTGGTTCCTTTGCTGGATAACTGTGAGTTGCAAACAACATTCATATCTATACACTGTGGAAGACATTTATAAGACTCAAAACTAATGAGGTGCAGAATCGCATTAGGGGGTGTAGTGTGCCTTATTTGCGCACATTTGCGTAGATTTCTGCAAAAGTGTATTCGTTTTCAGAACACTGGGGCACCATTTGCGATTTCACCCATCTATTGACAGTGCAATATTCTAAGAAACAGTTAAATATATACCAAATAAATGCATATGTTCATTTGTCAGATGTAGAACAAGATGCACACAAGAAAAAATTTATTTACCCTACAAACAGATGGCTCTTCGATGCTAACCACTCAAAAAGAGTACTACTGAAATTAGTAGGATACAACAATGTGTTTCTGCACGAGGTGTATGTCAGGCATACACGTGAAATTACTTGTGTCGCACAGTAGCATAGCGATACAGCTTGACAATATTAGTTACTGTAACTGTGGGTTAATAGGCTGGACCATAACCATATATGTGTATTTTCTGTGCTTATTATAGATTTCCATGATATTACTCTTTTTAATATTTTATAATAATAAATTGGCATATTATATCAGCGCTTCCTGATTTATTTATTTTTATTCCAAATTCCAGGGGCAACTACAGCAGGTTGCTGAGTGGAAGCCGCAGAATAATAGCTATTTATACAGAGCAAATAATCCAGTAGCGCCCATATCTGTGATATATATGCATCTCCAGTGAGCATGCTATAATTACATATGCACAACTTTACTATACTCAACTAACACTTGCCAGACCCCATTCCACCGCTTAAGGCATAAGGGGTCGAAAGTCTAAGATATGCTCAAATCTAGGTGAGGACACTTTTTGGTATGCTTTGCGAAATGTGGAGATTTATATTTATACCATAAAAAATTGATGTACATTGTCGTGAACATAGAGAACTTACAGTTATTGATAAGGGTTAACCCAACACATAATTGTGAGGAATAAGGCCTAAATCATAACTGCAGTGTAAATATGGTATATCAAATGAATCCATTGATAAATTGCGCTACTAAAGTGTAAAATGCGAAGTCAGAAGGACTGTTGTATGTTTATTTGGTGGCTCTGCACATCTCAGTGTCAGAAGATAGCAGTGTCACCAGCTTCAAAGGCCCCTGCTGTGAGCTATATCCTGACACAAATTTGTTTTTTGGACACCCGAATAGACTTTGTGGAGCCCTTCACAGCTTGACATTCTTGCAGACAAAGGCAGCATTTGAAATCTGCCTATACAGGTATATAGAAATATGAACTTCAAGGAAAATGTCTTCATATTTCATATATTGGGAAATCTTTGTGCCACTATATACTTAGGAGAAGAAATCACACCAGGATTGGGAATGACAGGTATTAGTAGTATCAGAGAACAGCTATAATCACATGTCTTTGGGAAAGGTATTTCACATTGTCATAATTCCATCATGTTTGGTATGTAAAGAGATTATGACCAGTTTATTGAAGGGGAAGTTATGCCTCTGGGATATATCTGTAAGAGTTACCAAAGGTCAAAACTTTTGGAATATTTGTGAGCAAACTATAGTGACACCCGGGGACATCCCTGCCCCCCTATTAGCATTAACACTGCCCCTGTAAAGGCTGTCTCATTTAATTTTGCTTAACACACATGTGTTGGGTAGGGACAAATTGTCAGTCTTTTGGAAAAATCTATCCACATTGATAAGCTGTCCATCTTCCAAGCAAATTTCCCATGGCGCAGATTATACAACTCATGTAAGTTATACTCTGAATTCAATTCCTTTTATTTTAAGCTGTTTTGCTTGTGTATGTTATGTCAATTGTTTATTAATTGTTTTTTATATCTGAATGCCATGTACCTTTGTGTATTAAATCTATAAATTTAATAAGTGGCATCCTTGATACTCTAACGAATCCATTAGCCTGTTAAGGATAATATAGCTCAACCAAGTTAACCCTTTGAATGCTGGTGTGCAATTTGTTAATACATTTGACTGGCAAGCCTAGTGTGTGCTTGCATTTACATTTGTGTAACAGTCTTTAGGTGTGACGAGTTAACCCTTTGATTGCTGGTGTGGGCTTTGCTAACATGTGAGTAGCCAGAAGCCTTGTGTGCCAGTGTGGGACAATATATCGGGGTCATATTGCCCATATTCAATAGGTGGTGGCAAACCTGAAGTGTGTGGGGGTGTGAGAGAGCTGTTGTGGGGCGATTCAGCAGGTCTATAACCTGTGTGATAGGTAGTGAGAGACAGAATGTTGGAATTGTTTGTAACCTCATACAGTAAACACTCAAAGTCACGGAAGCTGGAAGCGTGTTTGTGACATACATATTAATATTAATCTATCCTCACTGCCTTACTTACTTTTCATAAAATTGTAATGGCCTGTGAAAACTAAGGTAACAACAGAGGAATTATTGTATATTTTTATACTACAATTTGGTGTCTCCGCAAAATAAAATACTAATCCTGAGCATAATGGAATGAATTTCAATTTTATAACATTATCAGTTAGATGTATTATTCAGTATAGCTTTGTTCTGCAGCCATGTGATTGTGAATTAGTCTTATTACATAGTAACATAGTTAATGAGGTTGAAAAAAGACATCAGTCCATTAAGTCCAACCTATTTTGTATCCTCTGCGATCCCTCTCTTATATTTGACATTGATCTTGATGAAGCAACCACTATCTGGAACTATGTTATGTATTAAAACACATTTTTTATCATGGGAGAAACAGATATTTCTCCCTGCCTTGGTCTTCTCCTCTCCTGTCTCCTGCCTCCTCTAACTTTCTGTGCTTCTCCTGCCCCCTCCTGCTCAATGTCCCTCTCATCCTCCACAGCCTCTGTTGTCTCTCTCTCCATGACAGCAAATAATATTCACTAAACAATTAACACTAAAGTACAGACAGACACAAATTACTAACTAGACTAACACTTCAGCCACTCACATCACACTCACACACAATAAATACACACTAGAGAATTACCAAAATCAAAATATTGAAATGTAAACATATAATAAACCAACAGAACAAAAAAATAAACACAAGACTACTCACACGCCAAACTGAAAAATCTCAAGAAAGGTGCTCAAAAATAGCACACACAAACTCCTAATTCCTCCCACTTAGCTCCTCACAACCCTATGAAAGCTAATGAGGAAGTACCCAGGCTTATATAGTGCTTGTGATATAAAATCTCCTGACAGGGACTATAACCATTAGGAAACCGCTAAGAGAAAGGTTGCTATTTAAAATTCGTTCTGGAAAATCAAACCGACACCTTTGCAATCAAATCCACGGGCGGGTTTAAGGCTTACAAACCACCATACATCAACGGCGGTTTAACTTTGAAACATTAAACCGCCAGATAGTAAATGCAGCGGTTTGAGCCTCTAAGCCGCTGGAAATGCACAGCGGTTCTAAACCGCCACCAAACAAGATTCTTAGTAAATTTACCCCATTGACTCAATCATCATAACAAGGTTCCCTCTTCATTGAAAGTGAGTGGATTTCCCTTCCAATCCCTGTCATGTAAATTGTTCAATAAGGAGAGTTATTGCCTATTACTTTCACATGGTCTCAATAAAAATACTCATTGAGACCAAGTATCTCAATGATATACTTTTCTTAATTTTCATTTATGCTTGATTATGTTTGATGAAGATTATTTGCTTAATACTAAATAAAGGTTTTCCCCTTTCACTCCAGTGGTCTATGTATCTATATCTATATATCTATATATATAATATTCTTTTCTTAATTTTGCTTATCCAGTTGAGAAAACGTCATGTTTTAATAGTATTTATTTACTTAGTTCTATCATTTAATGTTCCTGTTTTTTTGTTAAATAATTATACTACATTGCTTCATTCATTGCAAATTGACTGGGCTTAATTTTATTTTTATTTTATTTTTATTTATTTTTATTTAGTAACCAACACACTGGCAAATAATAATGTGTGCATCTGCTATTTATAAGTCATGTTTTAGTGATATGTTCGTAGTACATAGGCAGTGATAAAGAATTAATTCCCCTTGAGACGCATTTCAGGTTAATAGAAATAATGAAAATTCTTTTTATCTTTATCTACTGTTCAGTAGTTTTTAGCACAATGATCTCCAAACTGCCTGTTGCACAGTCTACTATCACAATCTGAGCACAAACTAATACACACATGTTTTTCAGTTGAATTATGGCGTTAAGGCTGGTTCGGCTTGGAAATCAGTGAATAGGCCTAATCACATACTTAACAACTCTTTATCCTTTCCATCTGGGAGATCACGGAAGGGAGATGATCTGTGAAGACGGAACGGGCGTGTCAAAGTGAATCGCGTGGCTAAAATGATGAGATTTACCTTATGGAAGATCTTATCAGGCAGGATGAGGGAGAGTGACATTCCTGAAAGTGGGCAAGCATGCCTAATTATTTGCTTTTCTTACACTATTTGCAGTGTTCTATCTATAGTTAGAGTGGCACTACCTTGTGATTATTATTCTTTGGGATTATTTTTCATTACTGTTTTACCCCTTCCTGGATGCACATGAATACTTGCTGTCTGCCTTGTTGGGGAGTGGATTTCACTTTCAGTGCTCCCCTTTTCCCAGAGCTCTTCTGGGAATAATCAGTTGTATTACCATGCAGCAAACGGTGTGCCACAATTTAAAATGATCACACTGTTCATGTGTTACCAACTCGCATAGCATAATGATAATGTAGCATCCTCCAATCCTTAAAACTGTTTGGTTGTATTGTCAGTATTGTCCGCTGGAGAGACTGCACATTGTGCAAATAATTGTTTAGATTCAATTTCTGTGAGTGTCATTAATAATGTGCTCACTGCACTGTGAGACCACTTATCATATTGAGCTGATATTTGTTGCTTTATGTTGTTCCCCTGTGATACTGCAATGTGACCCAGCCTGTTTTCTGCTGGAAGGGGGGGGGGTAATTGGTACCCTGCATGGCAACTATCACATCCCAATAATTCCACTGTAATTCTTAGTTTATATGTCCCTCCTGCATTATACTAAATTATAGTATAATAATTAGTAAATAGTGTAACTTCACATTAATATATGGGGTTATATGGCGTGCAGCATTGTGGTATGACAAGGGAAATTCCTTAAAGCAAATTTACCACCTAATGATGAACTAGATGATTATCTACATGGCGCAGAAAAATTCTTCTGCAATACTTTACTGGATTTTTTAGGAAAATGATATAGGACTGAACACTATCACAACTAATTGCATTCATGAAAATGAATGTGTTGTTCTTTCCACATCAATATTATACTGTATATCAGTTTTGAATGCATGTTTTAATGAAATGTGAGTGGGAAATGGGCTATTAGTTTAATGGTGCAGTGTGAGTGGGGGCTAATTATTAATGGTGAATGTTATCATTTTATTTGTGGGGGGATGTAACCTTTAATCTTAACGCTTGGCTGGTTTGGGGGCTTTTAATTGCATGTGAATCTGAGTTTGTGAAGAAGGAGGGCAATTTATCAAAGGTAAATATGAATTATTTAATGTCAGGATGGTTGTGGGGAATATGTATATTTATTAAACGTAAATGTTATTAATTGATTGCTGGAGCTGTTTGGGAGGAGAGAAAATAGGTTTATTTATTAAATGGAAGTGCTGCTAATTTAGTGTTGGGGTTGGTTGGAGGGAAATAGATCTTTTCATTACATTTGAATGCAATCAATTTAATGTTGGGCTGGTTGCTGTAAATGTTTAATTATTAAATGTGAATACTATTAATTAGGTATATTTATCAAATGTGAATAGTATTAATTTAATCTTGAGGCTGGTTGCAGGGAGGGAGGTCTTATTATAAAACATGGGTGTTACTGATCTAATGCCGGGGCTGGTTAGAGCTTTCTACATTTCATGTACCTGTCTTTTTTCCAAATAGGAACCTCAACATTAGAGGATCCAGACAAGCAGCAAGTGAGCTAAAGATACCACCAGCTGCAGGTAATGAAAACTGAAATAACAGGTAGGAGAAAGCAGGACAGTCTCCCAAATGCACTGAATCTTGTGGAGCAGTTCCAAATTTGGATGACAGCAGGCGCGGGCTGGCAAATCTCAGCCCGGGGGGCGCACAGGTGGCCGCATCACATGACACGCGATGCGGCATCGTCATTGTGACGCGGCCGCATCGTGTGTCATGTGATGCGGCCACCTGTGCACTGACGTGGCCGCATCGCATTTTTTGTGATGCGGCCGCCGGTAATATTAAGGAAAATGTGCATCCACTGGGGGATGGGGGCGACCGGCCCAAACAGGGGTCAGACTGAGCGGCCCGGGGGACCGATGCCCCCCTGCCCAGCCCACCCCTGGATGACAGCACCGTTTAGTCAGGATTTGGTCTCACTGCAAGGACAGTTGGAAGGAATGTCCCACTTCTCACTGCTCTGCTCATGATGGAAGAGCTGCATGCACCTAACACTAGTGCACACAGTATTTCCTGTGTATATGATAGCCTTATTAGGCCATAGGGGCAATATGTTTTAAGTGCCCTAGGCCCCCCAGAGCCTTAATCCAGCTCTATATAAATGAGTAAATTTACATTTGAAATTCCAATGTTCTGTGTGCAGAAGATGTAGAGCTTTCAGCAGGCATCAGGGGTAATACACCCCTTTAAAATATCTGTAGAAGGGAGATGTGAGAGGAAAGACCAATCAAAAGCTGTAAAGTCCCTGCTGATTCATACTGGTTCTCACAATTACAAACTCCCTCCAATACAGCACACAGGAATTCAAAGCTGTCTTCAAATCTCCCGCTGCCAAGTTCAGTGTAGTAAACAAATTATGATTTCAGCCAGGCAGAAGATTTCTAAACAGCTTTGAATAAGCTGCAGAGGTACTGTACTTAGTTTGTCAGTGGCACCCGCTTGCTGGTTATGTGTATGATAAATTTGGTGGTAGAGAATTTTGAATGTAATCTCGAATGTGGCAGTGATTGATAGAAATGATCAAATATGCTCTGCAAAGTGCTGTTTAACATGTAGGAGCTATATAATAAAGGTTTATAACAATAATAATAATAATAATAACAATAAAATAACCTCATAGAAATCACAGTGCTTTGAGCCATATATTTTCTTCCTAGTACACAGTAGTTTTACCTCATATGACCGATATCAACCGGTCACAATCATTCCCTACCCCCATCTACAGAGAAGCAACTGTAGCAAGGTTTAGCTGACATGTGATACCATAGCAGAAATTGGCTTTTCCAGCGCCAGTATTTTAATTCACAAGCTGCACTGTGAAACAGCTTTAGATAAATGAGAAAACTCCATTAATAAATACATTATTTTACAAATAAATGTACGTAATCCATAATAAATACATACATGCATTAATATAATTTGCATTGTTTATTATTTTTCTTATAAACATATTATTCTGTCACCATAACTATATAATGGTTAATGTCTATAAGAATAAGAGATAAATACATTTTCGACTTACTGTATACAAACCAATAGACTTTATTTGTAGATTTTAGTAGACACCAGATTTGTATGTCATTGGTCTCTTGCTCTGTGCCCTTTACAATCTGTGGTTGCATAAGGCAAATTCTTTCTCTAATGCTAAAAGGCAATTGTTTCAAGAAGGTGTGGTGAGTAGTGATTAGGGGGGCTTAAGGGATAGTATATAAACATGTTTCAAAAGTTATCACACATTGCAAAAACTACAAGCATCTCCTCCTCCAAAGTTTTGCGCTGCTGACAATCTTGACTTAAACTTGTATAAGAAGAGAACTTTATTTAAATTAAACTTTTATTTTATTATTTTTTACAGTGTTTACATTCCTGTGGCCAGACCATTCTGTACAATTGCAATAGGCAAAACACTAAACAGGTGAATTTTCAAATATTGCAAGTTTCTTTAGTTAGGTGGTTGTGCCAAAAGGATTTATTTGTTGCCAGCAGCTCTTCTTTGCTCTTTGGCTTAGCCACCTTCTGAATGCAGCTTCTCATTAATGTCCACACTAATTTGATTGGGTTAAAACCTAAAATACAAAAGGGAAAACCATATATCACTATTATTATTATTATTATTATTATTATTATTATTTGTAAAGCATCACAGTGCTCCACAGGGCCGGACAATGGCAAAAACAGGACATACATAGAACAGGGATATACAAGGTAGATAAAATAAATGCAGACATGAAAACAAGGGGTATGGAGGACCCAGCTCATTAGAGAGCTTACACTCTAATTGGAAGAGGGCACAGCTGAAACAAAAGGAATGAGTGTGGCTCAGAGTGGAGATTGGGATAATTTTGAGGGTGCTTTAGTGTGGGTAGCATAGATGGCAGTAGGGCAAGCTCTAATAAAGAGATTGGCTTTTAGAGAGTGTTTCATGGTTTGAAGGCTGTGTCTGATGGGGCATGGTAGGAAATTGTGTTATTGGTAGCGGCATGTGAGAAGTCTTATAGACAGGAGTGAAAGGACGATGCAAGAGATGAGATGAGGCCCAGATAAGAAAATATATATAGAGAGAGTTAATAGAAATATTTTTTGTATTGTTCTTTTTACCCCTAACTAGTCTTCTACTAACATAAAAGGTTATAAAGAACACTAAATATACATCTCTTCACTTCTAACAAATAATCTCCTAACCCTTCCGCTCTGAACAAGATCTGCATCTTTTATCGATCACATGTTCCCATTCTGGGTTACAGGACTTTTTTTGGGCTGCAACCAATCTGTAGAATGCCCTCTCTCACACGTTAAGACTTTACTCTAGCCTCCAAACCTTCAAGAGTTCCCTGAAAACTCACCTTTTCAGGCAAGTTTATTATATTCCTTCCTACCGAATTACCATCTCTCTACTTAGTTTAACCCAAGTGTTCTTTTTAGATGCTCAAACCTCTGACCTTCTTAAACCCACATTGCTGTTGGACTAGATGCTTTAGCCCTACAAAGCACTTTTTACCCTTGCAAACTGGCAGGACTAATATGCAATATGTTGCACTTATCCTCATGTATCAAACTCCTATTGTCCTATAGTTTGTAATTTTGTGAGCAGGACTATCTTACCTCTGTGTCTGTCTGGTATACCCAGTCTCATATTAGTACTATGTTAGTTCACTATTGTAAAATGCTACGAAAATGCTGGCGTTATATATATAAGTACATAATAAGAAAAAATAATAAGAATTATAATTATTAAACTTGTATTAAAAACAGCATTTGAATGTCAGTAAGTAACTACCCTGAATGTTTTCTCTTTTGGACTAGTTCCATTTTGTCAAATTACACATGTATATATATTAGATGGCTTACACATGTATGGCAAATTTATGCAACTATAGCTTGTTTTTTTTGTAATTTGTATATCATTAATTTGATTGGTTAAAGTTATTGAAACTTCCTAATAAGTGGAAGCAAAATATTCAGCTGTTCTAAGTTGGTTTGTGTATTCATATTAATAACTTGCAATTTTTGTTCTTTGTCTTAACAAATCCTTACATGTTCAATATTCTGATTTATTTTTTTTGCTCAGATATTCTACCTTAAGGCCCAAATGTGAAGGCTTTATGGTGATGACATTCTTAAGGAAAAAATGCATCTCGGTAAACACGCATTAAGGTTATTATGTAGTAAATCTTAGTGACATTTTAATATTGATAGTGATCATTCTTTTTCAAGGGCAGTTTAGTTATCTAGCTGTCTGATTCGGAAAATTAAATTGAGCCTTCCTAATTCTTAACACAAAGTTAACAGAAATATTTGTAGACCATTGTTTTAACTTTAATCATTATTAGAGCTACAGGCAGGGTTCAAACATTTTAGACATTTGTATGAGAAAAAAATAGCTTTTTTAAAATATGTTCCCTACAGATCGCTGTTTCACAAAACTAAACTTTTGCAGTTAATGCTGATATTTGTTCTTCCTTCTTGATTATTGTCAATGTAAAGCAGTAAAAAGCTCATTTGGAGCTGCAAATGTTTTATATGAGAGAAACTCAGAATCTACATCAATGATAAGATTAATGCAGCAATTAAATGTACTTTTGCTCTAGTTGCAAAATGCTGTTTTTTTTGTACCCTGTGTGACATTATTCTCAGATGGAAATCACACAATAACTTTTAATGTAGCAGATGAGCAGCTAAGGAACGAGGTTCCTGAATATTTCAGAGCTCTTTTTCTGATGGCAGATAAAACTCTGCTTGAAAAACTCCACAGAGAGTTTCAGCAGCTGTGTAACAGGTGCAGGAGAAATTACATAGATCTTTATAAAGCACTGTTTGCCATAAACTGTTTTGCTGCTGGACCAAACCCCTGTTTGCAGTTTTTTCACAGCTGTTAGAGGAGAAAAGCTGGTATGTGTGATACCTGCTAGATAAGACCCATTCTGTCACGATACAACGTAGAAATACAGCTAAAGAGCCATGAATAGGTGAAGAAACAAACGATGTTTATTGCTGGCAAATATAAACAGGTGATGAAATCATAAGTTTGCAGAAATACCAGATATTCAGCAGTTGCAGGTAAATGGAAGGTGAGGGAAGATTCCAGGCAGCATATACAGGGAAATGCACAGGTAAGTCCCAGGTTCACAAACGAAACAGATCAGCAGAATGAATGATGAGATCCTAATGCAGTAGAATCACAGGAACAATGCAGGAGGAAGAATCACAGGGTGTAACCACAGGATATGACATCACAGGATAGGACAACAATAACCAGCAATGTGTGCTGGGAGTGACAGGTATATAAAGGGAAAACCACACCCAGGTGCATGGGATAATTGGTGAACATGAAGGTTAACCCCTAATGCACACAATAAGGCACAATAGCAGCACCTCTGGTGAATGGAGGTACTGCCAATACAAATACAATAATAAGGACAAAAAGGCAGGAGCTGCCATGCAAAGCAGCATGTAATGCATAAGCTGTAGGCAGATCGTGACAGTACCCCCTCCCTTAAGGGCGGATTCCAGATGCCCAATTACCAAAAATGTCTGAATTCATCGGAATCATAGTCCAGAATTGGGGGCCCGGCAGAAAAGTCCTCGTCCATGGGTAAAAGGGCAAAGGAGGCCATGCCAGCTGCCAGTTCAAGCACTGCAGAACCACCTCTTTTCTTACGTCCTCCTCTCTTACGGGACTTCCTTAGAGTTGGAACCTGCGCCAACTGGGTGGAGCACAAGGGTAGTTCTCGGACTGTAGTGCCGGGTAGTGTTGCTGAAAGCATCGGTAACCCACAGGATGGCACTGCAAGGGTTGGAGAAAACTTTTTGGTTACTTCCTCAACAAACCGTTGTAAGTCAAACAGGATGGGATCTTGGGTTTCAATAAATGGATTTGCCCATTCCAAAACTTCTCCTTTAAAATACGAAATAAGGAACAGTACCCGTCCCTTAGGGTTGTTAACAAGCTCTGGTATGGAGGGCATATAAGAGGCAGCAAATTTCAGAAGGGCACAAAGTTGGGAAATGTGCTCCTCAAAGAAAGGCAACGGCTCAGACTTAGCACCCTCAGCAACAGATGGCTCGGACTTGACAGACGACTTGGCAGCAGACGCGGACTGGGCGGCAGACTTGGCAGCAGGCCCGGACTGGGGGACAGACCTGGGGGCAGGCCCGGACTGGGCGGCAGACTTGGGGGCAGGCCCGGACTGGGCTGCAGACTTGGGGGCAGGCCCGGACTGGGCGGCAGACTTAGCAGCAGGCCCGGACTGGGTGGCAGACTTGGAAGCAGACCCGGACTGGGCAGCAGACTTGTAGGGTACAGTGCTGTGAGAAGCTGCGAAGGGGGCAGTGCTGTGAGAAGCCTCGGAGGGGACAGCACTGTGAGAAGCCTCGGGGGGAACAGAGCTGTGAGAAGCCTCAGAGCAGACAGCATTGTGAGAAGCCTCAGAGCAGACAGCTCTGTGAGAAGCCTCAGAGCAGACAGTGCTGTGAGAAGCCTCAGAGCAGACAGCACTGTGAGAAGCCTCAGAGCAGACAGCTCTGTGAGAAGCCTCAGAGCAGACAGCGCTGTGAGAAGCCTCAGAGCAGACAGCACTGTGAGAAGCCTCAGAGCAGACAGCGCTGTGAGAAGCCTCAGAGCAGACAGCGCTATGAGAAGCCTCAGAGCAGACAGCGCTGTGAGAAGCCTCAGAGCAGACAGCGCTGTGAAAAGCCTCAGAGCAGACAGCTCTGTGAGAAGCCTCAGAGCAGACGGCTCCAAGTGGTAACTCGGGCCGAACCGCATAGAGTAGCAACTCGGGCTGAACCGCATGGACAGACAACTCGGGCTGAACCGCATGGACAGGCAACTCGGGCTGAACCGCATGGACAGGCAACTCGGGCTGAACCGCATGGACAGGCAACTCTTCTGGAGCAGACTGGAGGGACAGGACCCCCTCTGGAGAAGACTTTAAGGGCAGCGCCCCTTCTGGAGCAGACTTTAAGGGCAGTGCCCCCTCTGGAGAAGTCTTTAAGGGCAGCACCCCCTCTGGAGAGGACTGTAAGTGCAGCGCCCCCTCTGGAGAAGTTTTTAAGGGCAGCGCCCCCTCTGGAGAGGACCGTAAGGGTAGCGCCCCCTCTGCAGAGGTCTTTAAGGGCAGCGCCCCCTCTGGAGAAGTCTTTAAGGGCAGCGCCCCCTCTGGAGCAGGCTGTAGCTCAGGAACAGAGACAGCGGCTGAAGACTCTGGACTGGAGGCAGCGGCTGAAGACTCGGTACTGGAGGCATTGGCTGAAGACTCGTACTGGAGGCAGCGGCTGAAGACTCGGTACTGGAGGCAGTGGCTGAAGACTCGGAGCTGGAGACAGCGGCTGAAGACTCGGAACTGGTGACAGCGGCTGAAGACTCGGAATTGGAGACAGCGGCTGAAGACTCGGAATTGGAGACAGCGGCTGAAGACTCGGACCTGGACACAGTGGCAGGAGACTCAGGACCGGACACAGTGGCAGGAGACTTAGGACCGGACACAGTGGCAGGAGACTCAGGACCGGACACAGTGGCAGGAGACTCAGGACCGGACACAGTGGCAGGAGACTCAGGACCGGACACAGTGGCAGGAGACTCAGGACCGGACACAGTGGCAGGAAACTCAGGACAAGAGGCAGATGATGGCACCTCGGCACAGGAGACAGAGGCTGGCACCTCGGCACAGGAGACAGAGGCTGGCACCTCGGCACAGGAGACAGAGGCTGGCACCTCGGCACAGGAGACAGAGGCTGGCACCTCGCAACAGGAGACAGAGGCTGGCACCTCGCAACAGGAGACAGAGGCTGGCACCTCGCAACAGGAGACAGAGGGAGTTGGCGCCTCAGGACAGGCGGGTGGAGCTGGCGCCTCAGGACAGGCGGCTGGAGCTGGCAGATTGGGTCTCTTTCCAGAGAACAGGAATGGTGGAGCATAAACAGATTTGAAATGCAGAGAGGAAACAACAGGAGATGGTTCCGTAAGCTGACGTGGTCTACGGATAGGACAGTCCAGCAAGAAATGTGCATTGCTGGCACAGTAGAGACACAACTTGTTTGTTATTCTGCGTTGTCACTCCTCTTTGGTCAGATGGGGGCGTGGACCACCTGTGAACTGGGAATTGGTTACCCCATAGTTCTTAGAAAACAGCAAATGTGTAGAAGCACTTTTAAGAGGTGCTATTTGCACAGGTTCATCAGCAGAGAAGGTGGATTGAGACAGATCAGCAGCTTCAGAATTAGGAGAGACAGAATCTGACAGTCTCCTGAGTGGGTCCATAAGCAAAATGGAAAATTTAGCCAGCTGGGAGCGTAACAGGATTATGTCCATTTGTAAAGCCTGTAGCTGTGGCAATTCAAAAGCTGGTAAAGCAGACATGTTCCAAAAGTAAACAAAAAATGAATTTGCAAAACAAAAAGGTCCCAGAATAAAAAACTTTCACCTGACTCCTAAGCTGTTTTTTGGGCTGGTTATACTGTCACGATACAATGTAGAAATACAGCTAAAGAGCCATGAATAGGTGAAGAAACAAACAATGTTTATTGCTGGCAAATATAAACAGGTGATGAAATCATAAGTTTGCAGAAATACCAGATATTCAGCAGTTGCAGGTAAATGGAAGGTGAGGGAAGATTCCAGGCAGCATATACAGGGAAATGCACAGGTAAGTCCCAGGTTCACAAACGAAACAGATCAGCAGAATGAATGATGAGATCCTAATGCAGTAGAATCACAGGAACAATGCAGGAGGAAGAATCACAGGGTGTAACCACAGGATATGACATCACAGGATGGGACCACAATAACCAGCAATGTGTGCTGGGGGTGACAGGTATATAAAGGGAAAACCACACCCAGGTGCATGGGATAATTGGTGAACATGAAGGTTAACCCCTAATGCACACAATAAGGCACAATAGCAGCACCTCTGGTGAATGGAGGTACTGCCAATACAAATACAATAATAAGGACAAAAAGACAGGAGCTGCCATGCAAAGCAGCATGTAATGCATAAGCTGTAGGCAGATCGTGACACATTCATCTCAATAGATTAGCAACTTTCATATAAATACACCTCCCTGGGGAATGAACTTGCTTTTAACGCTCTGTACTGTTAAGACAAAGTCTAACTAGTATTTTTTTTGTGTATATATATATATATATATATATATATATATATATATATATATATATATATCCATAGCTGATAAACCTTATGGTTTAACATGTCCAATTAAGGCTCCTTATACACAATCTACAATGTAAGAAAACGATTGAAACTCTTCAACTCAAACTGCAAAAAGCAATGAAATTACGAAGATTAAGGCAGAAACCTTAATGTACGTGTTCCTTGCACAATACAGACATGGTATGCCATCACATCCTGTGGTTAGCTGCAGATTCAGCACTATCATGGAGTGAGATTGCTGTCACTCACAAAATGGTGGAGCTGCTAATTCACAGATTTGTGTGTTCACTGGAACAATGGAATTTCAGGAGCTCTGTAATAAACATAATGGACAGTATAAATATAAGAGATCAGACAGAAATCTTTCAAAGTTAGAATGGAAAGCCCTCAAAAAACCTAAAACATATCCTGACATTACTATAAAACCCGTGGATAAGGGGGAGGGGTGGTAATCATGAATACTATAGACTATCTACAAGAGGCATATAGACAACTTGATGATATAAATTTTTATATCAAAATAGAAAGGGATGCCACATTAGAATTTCAAAGTACCCTCAAAGAACTATTGGATAAAGCATTGATAGAAGAGATAGAAGAGATCATTTCGAGAGATTGCTGGAATTATTTAAGGGTTTCACACCCTATAACACCCACTTTTTACTTCTTACCAAAGATTCACAAGACTTTAGATAGACCACCAGGCCGTCCGATTGTTTCCGGAATAGGGTCTCTCAGCACTAATTTATCTCATTATGTAGATTATTATTTACAGAGATATGTCACTTTTCTTAAATCTTATATGAAAGACACAATTCACTTACATCAAATTTTAAAAACGTTATCATGGAAGTCTTCTTATTTTTTTGTCACACTTGATGTCACCGCTTTATATACAAACATTCCACACAAAAAAGGCATAGAAGTCATAAGGGACATTCTATGTACTAATGATATGGAAATCGGACAAAGAGAGTTCATTATTGACTTTATTATCTATATATTGACACATAATTATTTTTTATTCAATACCAATTATTTTTTACAGATCACTGGGACGGCCATGGGCACGAGGTTTGCGCCCAGCTATGCCAACTTATATATGGGTCACTTCAAAGATGCATACATCTGGAGTGGCCCATATGCCGCGAACCTCGTGTACTATGGCCGGTATATTGATGACCTTATTTTTATTTGGGACGGAACTGTAGAATCCATTCAAGGCTTTATAACATATCTCAACAAGAATGTATATAATCTAACTTTCGCAGGGAATTGGAGCTCTGATCGTGTGAATTTTCTACATTTGACTCTATTAATAGATAATATGGAAATACATACTGAAAACTATCGGAAAAAAGTAGATACCAACAACTATATTGATTTTAAAAGCGGACATTATAAACCATGGTTACTAAATATCCCCAAAAATCAATTAGGTCGCATAAGAAGAAATTGCTCGAATATTAAGACTTTTGATAGACAAGCTAAAGAATTATTAATATCTTTTAAAAACAAAGGATATCCACAAAATATTTTAGATGAAGCATATACATATACTACTAATATGGATAGAACTTCCATTTTAGAATCTATACCAGATAAGAAAACTTCCATTTTAGAATCTATACCAGATAAGAAAAATGATAAGAAAAAAAATAATAGCAAAATAATAGAAAAATAAATTGATAAGGGTTTAAAATTTATTTCAAAATACAATACAAAATACAGAATACTATTAAACAAATTATTAAGAAAAATTATGAAACAAGATCCTATCTTGAACACTGTAATTTCGGAGAAACCATTTGTAGTATTTAAAAAGAATAAAAACATGAAGAATTTATTAGCCCCTAGTCATTTCTACCTTAAGGAGAAAAATGAAAAGAATTTACAAAAATAAATGTTTTTGTCCAACATAAAAGGGAACTTCAGATGTGGAAGGACACGTTGTACGACCTGTAAATATATAGGAAATAAAGATAAAGAAATAACGTCCCATTCCACAGGTGAAGTTTTTAATATAGAGGGTTTCTACAATTGTAATACCACTTATTCTATATACGTGTTGCACTGCCTATGTGGCATGCAATACGTAGGTAGAACAACCAGATCCATTAAACTACGTTTTATGGAACATTGCAGAAATATTATTAACAAACTTGAACATCATAGTGTATCTAGACATTTTAGAGATATACATTCTGCTGATCCTATTGGTTTAAAATTGTCTATTATAGAATCCATCAGACCTACTCTGAGAGGTGGAGACAGGTTCAAGACTCTTTGTGAAAGAGAAACATTTTGGATTTTCAAATTAAGTACCCTTATGCCTGAAGGCTTAAATGAACACATTAAATTTTTTCAACGTTAAATATATAGATATACAGATACATGAATAAAATAAAGTACATATGAGATACATTTATATATCTATGTGTATCGGTTCGTATTACATATTATTATTATATGTGATTATATGTATGAGGTAATTATGTGTATGTATGTATTTCCCTTTGAATGTTCACCATGGTTTAGCAAATATTCCATCATTTTGCATTCTGGATATATGTATATCCTTTTCTGTCATAGATAGATAGAATTATCATGCTCATTATCATTATAGATTAGATACAATTTTGTATACATAAACTCCCTGTGATCTATATGCCCATTTTACCTTGGGAATATTTTCTGTCCGTTCTCTATTCTACTGTATACTAGTTATCTTAAGAATATTCTAACAGAGACTACTTTTATATTCAAGTGGTCAAGATAGACATTCTAGAATATAGCTCACCGGACTAATGCGTAGGTATGCAACCAAATACATCTATGAGGACATATGTTGTAATCCCCTTGGGGATGGTTGGATTTTTTAATAATAATTTTTTCTTTTTAATATGGGTACTATTTTTGATATCATACTATCTGTAGATGAGATAGTATCTGAAAAGGATAGAGATAATGAATACTATGCATTTTCCTTATAAATTGTGATATCTATATTTATGAATAGCTGTACTTCCCTTCTCTTCAGTCAATTATACCATTAAAGTAATGTTGTGCAATAGAATGCTGTATCATTTTAAAACATTGTCTTTATTATATTTTTATATTTTATTTTTGTATACAAGGTTGATATAACAAATGAATATGTCACCTATACATTCACTATATACAAATGATATTGATATATCTATATATGTGTACTTTTGCAATTTTTATGTTTTTTATATATGAATACAAACTAGTAAAGAGTTAATATAAACCGAAGAATACCATCAGGTGTAGAATAATTAATGCAGGAAGAAGAACCAATCATGAAGACATGTGCCCTTTAAATGATCAAAGGAAATGGGGGAACAAACATCTTTGAAAAAGTTAGCACATTGCTAACGAAACGCGTTAGGTAGGACTCCCCTGCATCTGGATTACTCTCTTTGGAAGAGGGTGCACCTCCGCGATTACGGAGAGACGATTTTATATCATAGGATTGTCATTGCTACATTATCTCATTGTGTATGCCGAATCTCATTCATCTACATATGAGGTAATCAACATCGGGATATCAGCCCTCGGCTAATTGGAAATCCAGCACCTGAGTGTGATCATTTCGAGATCACTTGGACATATTGTTATACATTAGCGGACATCCATCTTAACCGGGACGCCGGTTTATTCAGGTGAATCGCTTCTTATTATTAACATTCTTACCTTCTACCAAGATTTTAGAAGAGAATTAACATACTTCTATTTGGGAGCTAGCATCAGTGACAATTGTATCACGCCTCAGACCCATACACCTTACAGACGGATCCAGTTTATGTACCAGTGTGCTGCAGCTGCATACGATGAATGGGTGAGATCCATCCTGCTACACACCCTTTGATGACACAGGATTGTGTTCATATATAATTATTATTAATATTTTGCACTGGCCAGATGCATTATTAATGTTTTTATGCACATATGCATATTGTGAGTATTTTATTTATGCATGTGAGTTCCGCCATTCGAATAGACTATATATTTTAGAATAAAGATTTAACTCTTTTTTGGACGCACCCTGTTTATTTCTGTGGTTTTGCTTATCCAATTGAGGACCTTTTATTTTGACCACAGCTGGACTTATTTTGGTTCCTTAATTTTCTCTGAGCAATTATAACATCTGTGTCTATCTGTTATTAAAGTAATTCTATCGTTTTAAAATAAGCATTGCCCAATCAATTGAATGTGTGTCCAAAGCACAAAGTGATTTATTTTTAACAGATGTAAATAGTCAACAATTCAATACATTATTATATCATGATAAAGTACAGTACAGCACAGCCAATACCAAAAGATAAGTACATACCAATGCAATCGCTTGCGCTCGCTTGCGCACCCACGGGACCCGATGGACAATATTCTGTATAGAATATTGTGTCAGAGTTGACTGAGGCCCCAGTGAGATGCAGCTAATATATATACAGTCAGTGTTTCATTGTGAACAAAAGAGATGACGTAGATTGTTTCTATAGGTCCAGACATTGGGTGGGTCCAGGCCAGACAGGTAATAGGTTGATTCAATCTAAGGAATCCAAAGGTGGGGGTCTTCTCTCCAGGGGGTCTGCTCCTTTTCATAGCCAGTATCATACAAAGGTTTTACTCTCTAATATCAATAACTAAAGTATGCAATGTGCGATCTCTTCGCCGACTGCACCGGACAGCTGCTGATGAATAGGGCTTCAATATGATATCAGGCATGACACCTTTCCTATTACCTAAACCTTGAATAACACTACAATGTACATATAATCAACATATATATATATATATATATATATATATATATATATATATATATATATATAGACTAATAATAAACCGAATACTATCTGCTCCTGAATTACAGTAACAGAACCAATATGAAATTATATAAATAACTAACTGTTGTAATGCGAGTGTGTGCGTGCGTATTTTACCGTGCGAACGCACCACGTCACGTAACACATGGCGTACGCTTCGCTATACGCACGGCAAACCAATATTAAACCAATATACTTTCGTTCATCCAATTATACGACTTTGACAGTCCACCCTTTGATAGTACAATAAACTATCACCTTAAAGATGTTATAAGCAGGATCTCAGTACCACGTTTCATTGTTATGTAATACAAATCCCCCTTGGTGTATGTCCACGCTGTTTGTAGATCTAAACAAGTTATCATAAGAGAGAGTCTTAATCCTTTAAACGACTTCTTCTTTTACTATAAACCGTACACTTCTGGAGCTTGGAGATAACCTTTTGTATAACCTTCAAGGGTGCAATAAAACACTTAATACATTATTTGGAAAGGTACATGGTACAGTAGAACGTGTATCAGCTATACAGAATTCTCTACTACAGTTCTTCAAGTTTAACAGGTTCTTCTGTCCAACGCATGTCTTTAAGCTCAGAATACATTTAAACACTTCATGTTCATCAATAGCATCATCCTATGTCTATCAATAATGTCATATGCAATCTCCTTCAGCTTGCGTTAATATACACACATCTAATAATGTCACCAGTTCTTTTCATCAACATTTGTGGGCGGGCTATTGTCTGTTCGTTCTTCCCAGTCTCCCAATACTCAGATTTAACAGTGATCGGCTTGTAAAGCATTGGGAGACTTCAGACTAAGGGACCTAGGTGTCCTACTTTTTCCCCTAGTGACCTCCCACCCATAGTTCGGGTACCTCAAGAATATTTAGTGGAAAGAGAACTAGTCCTACTTGATATAATCACTGAGGAACGCGTGAGCACGCCCAGCACTTTGTTTGGTCTAAAACCTTACCCTCCCAAGAATGATAATCATTCTCAAGGATGCCTGCTCAAGTCCGAATATTACTGGACTGGCATCGCTGGGTGTGTCTCTTTTTTTAACTATGGGGTCGCCGTACTTACGGACGTAATGCTACTCAGACAATAGCCCCTCGCACTTTCTCCAAGCTCCAAGGTTTCCAAATTTTCCTTTACCCCTGAATTGAATAGAGTAATTGGCCGGACTGATTATGCTACTAACTTCTTCCTCCCCAATACCTCCTTATCATTACCCGAACCAGTCTCTGTCACCTGCTAATAATCAAAAGAATTAACCGTCCTGAGAAGAGAGTGAAATGAGAGAACACAAAAGAGGAAAAACTACAACTTCATGCTGGACAACAGTCTTGGTGCTACTAACTGCATTCGAGGCCTTCCAGTACAGACTCATGAGTGCCCTTGGACCCTTCTCTGAGTGTTGGCCCCTCCGCAGTGGGTGGTATGGGCACCAGTGTGTCTCTGCTACCCTTGAAGCCGTGAGGCTGGTAGCCTACACCTGGTACCTGTCTGGCAAATAACCTAAGCTTAAGAAATTACTGCTCCACAACTTACTCTCCTGATCCAACATCCTGACAGTTAGTGTGACCTTTCAGGAAACAGTGTTTTGGACGTTCTCGGTTGCTGTCTCACTATTTACCTTCTCTCAAGGTCTAACCTAGCCTCCCAGTTACAATCTCATCTCACGAGGGGTCAAGAACATTTCAAAAACTGACAGGTTAGGAGTCTGCCCAGGGGTGATCTCTTGGTAGCGGGAAAGGACTAGTGGCACTTCAATCAAGTTCCAACTCTTATTCTATTCAATTCATTCTACCGAGTACCACTACTTTATGTTCACACTGGTTTATGGCTAACTGAAAGTATGTGTTTTGTTACCACTACTCATACATTATACATCTATTATCAATAACATGAATACCCCTATCATCTATTATAACTCTAGGACTATCACATTGAATAACAAAAGCTTTGAGTATGATACAGTAATATATTAGACACATTTCAATACACCTCTACCCAGACATTTTTCATTGGTACACCTGTGTATACTTGAGGATCCTGCATGGTGGTAATTGGATGACGTGTATTTGTTTTACCTGGAGGAAAACCCATCAGCAGGAGGGATATGGGATGGCTCTATTGTTCTACCTTGTCCATCTCTCCAGAGTCCACCAGACTCCTCACCACATCTCTTCACCTTCCAGACAGTTTATCCCTCAGGTAACACAAATCTTCCTATATTAACCAATATGTGTATGCGTGCATGTGTGTGTGTGTTCACCTTTTTAAAACTAAAACAATACAACGAAAAACAAACAAAACATAGATTTGTTAGCTGTCACATAAAACCCTGCTGTCTATTTGACAGCTATGTTCTCCCTGGTGTGACAGCCCTGTATGGTTGTGCGTGTAAGTGTGGACCTTACTAGCAGCTACTTCAGTTGGTAACTGTGTCACTGTATAAAGTCCTCTATGTAGTGTCCTAATCATGTGCTGGTATTGCTATAAAACGATTTCTCAGTCACCTCAACATCGCCCTCTAGACTAGAAAAATGCTAAAGACCAATGTATATCAATCAATTTTCCCTCTGCCAACTCACATGTCATTCTCAGTACCTCATATTCAGCTACTTGACTAAGTGGAAAAAGCAAAGGGGTCTCTTTCTATAACACTTCCTTCAAATATAACAGTACCCAGTACATGCCTGTCTAGCAGTGGAAAAAAATATATAAAACATGAAAATTCTACATTTTCTAGGGTTTCACATTATGTCGTATCTTGTGGTAAAAATCCTACTCCAATGTTCTATACAGAGATGCATATCTGTATGCCTAACCTCTAGCATTCTTCTGTCCTCCTGTCCTGCCCACCCTTTGTGCATCCATATAAAGGCACATTTTTGTACAGGAGGTACGAGCCAAAACAAAAAAACAAAACAGATATGCAATCTATAACACATGAATCGTATTTCCACAACAGAACCTTTCTGCTTAAAATCAGCAGTTTCTATACACCTGAAAACAAAACCCCTGACTGTTTCTGTAACTCATGTCAATCTAGTGTGTGTATCTCTGAATTTGTCTTATGTAAAAACATAAAATATGTTTTAGCCCCATTGTTGAGACTGTGTCTGATTTTATCTCTACCAGAGCAGAGAGAGAGAGGGAGAGAGAGAGAGAGAGAGAGAGAGGTAGAGAGGTAGAGAGAGAGAGAGAGAGAGAGAGAGAGAGAGGGAGCGGGAGACAGAGAGGGAGCGGGAGAGAGAGAGAGGGAGTAGGAGAGAGAGAGGTGGAGAGAGAGGTAGAGAGAGAGAGGGGGAGGGAGAGAGAGAGAGAGGTAGAGAGAGAGAGGGAGCGGGGGAGAGAGAGAGGGAGCGGGAGAGAGAGAGGTGGAGGGAGAGAGAGAGAGAGAGGGAGAGAGAGAGAGAGAGAGAGAGGTAGAGAGAGAGAGAGAGGGAGGGAGAGAGAGAGAGAGGTAGAGAGAGATAGAGAGGGAGCAGGGGAGAGAGAGAGTGAGAGAGAGAGAGAGAGAGAGAGACTAGCGTTTGTGTAAAGAATAAGAAATAGGAAAGCAATGAATGATGGGAATACAAAGGTTTGAATACAAACATACATGTAGAAAGGGAGATTTTTACAACAAAATGACAGCTGGATTGGATTCTGACTCTATGGGGAAATGGCTGTATTCATTCCACTGTTCCCCTTAGCTATTTGCTAACTATGACCCCTCCCCATACTTGACTAGGGGTTCTTAACAGTGCAATCCAGTGTCGTCCGTCATTTGTTCATTAAGAACTCGGTATCTCATTGACTACATACCTTTTCAACTGACTTTTCTAACTTATAATAGAGAAATGTAAAAATGTACTCTTAGTGACTCATATTTTCTCTGAAATACATAAAACGATATTTTGGAGCAAAGTATGTACATACTTCATTGTTGGATAATGATTCTCAGCCAAACAAATTATCATGAGTCACTGCAGCCTAAAACAAAAGAGTGTTCCAATTGTCTATTGTTAATTAGTCTTTCAAGAGTAATTCTTCTATTTCTCTATCTCACCCCTTTTAAACACTTGTCTATACTTCTTTTGTGTCCCCTTTATCTGTGAAAAGAAAAACAAGATAGTTATCTTAAAACAGCAAACAAAACAAACATTTCTATTCTTTGCCGTCGGCTAGCGATTTAGGAAAACAAACATGTGACAACATAAAACGAACAAACAAAATCAACAAAGATTACTTTTAAAAAAAATAAGTTTCTTTCTACATTTTGCACCTTAATGCTCACCACAGATTAACTCTAGAGTCGGCTATATTTCTCCCCCAGAATATTAGTTGTTACAGAGTGTGCAATCAATTAAAGGGGAACCTCTGAGAGAAGTGTACGCCTCCTTTGTGGATGTCTATGTGATTTCCAACCCAGGTATTCATTCTTCTCTCTACACAGTTCCTACTCATGTGTCCCTTCTTATGGCAGTAGAAGCACGTCCCTGTCATGTCTGCACAATGTTTTGCTAGGTGTCCTATTTTATTGCTTTGAAAACACTTCCTCAACTCATGTTGTTTCTCTTCCTTTTGACAATCTTTCCTAATGTGTCCTTCTTCTCTGCAGTTGTAACATCTCACTATTCTGGGTTTCCTGTTATGTGGGTTGTATTCTGGTGGTCGTGTGTGCAGTCCCACTAGTGCTGGGATACTTATCATCATTACCCTATCACTTAGTGTCTCTTCCTGTTTGTTTATACTTTTATCATGTTCTATAGCTGACTCCCTGAGAGCACTTACAGTGGTTCCTTTCCAGTATGGTAATGAAGTTTGCACCCTTCTTTTCAAGTTTTCCCTGAGGCCATCCATTAGAACTTTAACAGCAACCTCTCTGTAATATAGATTATGTTTTATGTCTGGTACCCCAGTATATTTGCCCATTGCTATCAAAGCTCTGCAAAAATAGTCTGCTGCATTTTCACTATCTTTTTGCAGGATACTAAAAATTTTACTCCAGTCCACTATCACTGGGAAATATGTGGCCAACTGTGTGATTATATGTCTAATATTGTCCTGTTTATCATCCTCGGTTAAGGATTCATCCTCCTCCAACATACAATCCTTAATGAACTTTTGTATGTCAGTATTGAGAGGAAGACAGGTCTTCAATAATACTCGCCAATCGTTATTAGTTGGCTCATACACATTACCATAATATCTAATAAACTGCTGACATTTGGTCAAATCTTTCCTAGGATCAGGGAAATCAGACAAAATTGAAAACGTTTCAGACATAGTGCATGGATCATGCTTTGCTACATGTTTTAAGGGAACATCACTATTCCTGTCTGCTTTCCCATTGGGAACTGCTGCTGTGCAGACAGGATGTAAGTCTACCAAATCACTGAAACTAGTTGCTGAAATTGCTGCTGCAGTACAATGGATGTCTCCCCCTGTGTTAACCTTTTCATTATTCTCACCACTTTCAGCAGCTGCCCCTGCTGGTGGGACAGTTCCTCTTCTTTGTCCTGAAACATTACTTTTAACGTTACTTAAAACAACATACAACTTACTAGTTACAGTTTTTACATTTTTGGTATTGGCTGTACTTCCCGCCCCGACCGAATTTATCGGGGGCGTGTTTGCGCTCAGTTCGCCACGCTTTGCAACGCACACTTCCGGAATGCTTGTTTCCGGTACGCTTACTTCCGCTGAACACGTGTTTTTCCTTACACTCACTTCCGCTGTGCATTCGCTGCTCTGCCACGTGTTACCTTCCATTTGCCACGATTTTAAACAATGATTATGTGCATTTCTCACTTTTGTTGACTTAATCAACCGTACTTTATCTTTTACGGTATTTAGCACCTCTGCATTAAAACTCCCTGTTGTTGGGAAAGGCCTATCACAATCTTTGGTCATTTCGACCCACGTGTCACAATACACAGTTGCGTATGCACCATATTTTGCACACATGAGAAATCTCGCTTACTCAATAAGACTTTCCTTAGGCAGTAAATTGGCAATCTCTAGCGTATGCCTAGCACCCATGTTGCACAATATACTTTCTACCCGGAACACAGACACACCGCAATGCTCTGTTCCTTCCGGCCAAATGTGAAATACAGACACACCGCAATGCTCTGTTCTTTCCACTAAATAATTTCAACTCTGTCGCTATACTCACCGCTAGAGATCTATAATGCTCGGTGAACGTATTTCCTTTAGCCGCGTTCACTCACTTTTCTCGCCCCTGGCGAGGATCCCTGATACAGAAATATCACTGTGGGCCCCAAGGGCTATCAGCTCCTCGATACCCTGGCTCAACCACAAAAATCTGCTGAGTTTATTATCGCTGGGAGCGCAAGTTAATACAATCAACCTGCCTTTCCAGTATAATTCCTCCTAGCTGCTTCACCAATTCGCACTTACGGTGCGATCGGATCGCACTGCCTACCAATACTAATTATTAGCAAACCTTGCGATCTATTGGTAGCGCTTTGCGAAAACCCGGTTTTCGCATTCGGTATACCTGCCCTGTATACCGTCCTTCAGTTGGGCAATCCACCTCGTCAGACAGCAACTGAGCCCCTCAACAATAAACAGTGTATCTACGTTACAAAATCGCACACTATACACCTTTTCTGCGCAGAAAATTGAAAGTTCCCAACAACCGTAATAATGTCTCAGAGGCTTTCACAAGTAATTATACTATGCATATAATAACTATCAAAACAATTGTTCAACCACGTGGCAAATCTACCGGAAGTTTGCGTACGCACAGCAGGAAGTACACATACGCACAGCAATGCAATACACTTTAAACCATTAAAACGACAATAAAAAGAAACATTTTTTTTCTTTCTTGTCCCTAGATTCTAATTAGCGTTCCTTCAGTCTATGCAACAACGGACATTCGGTTTCGCAACACACAGTGAACCACAGGTATTAGACGTATTACGTTCTTTCCTGCTTTATGCGACGCGTCCGTCAATCCACCCTTTGTTGAGGAACCGAATATCGTAAGCGTTGCATACCTGCCGGTAACGTAACTCCTAACTCACGAGCCCCCATATTATTAAAGTAATTCTATCATTTTAAAATAAGCATTGCCCAATCAATTGTATGTGTGTCCAAAGCACAAAGTGATTTATTTTTAACAGATGTAAATAGTCAACAATTCAATACATTATTATATCATGATAAAGTACAGTACAGCACAGCCAATACCAAAAGATAAGTACGTACCAATGCAATCGCTTGCGCTCGCTTGCGCACCCACGGGACCCGATGGACAATATTCTGTATAGAATATTGTGTCAGAGTTGACTGAGGCCCCAGTGAGATGCAGCTAATATATATACAGTCAGTGTTTCATTGTGAACAAAAGAGATGACGTAGATTGTTTCTATAGGTCCAGACGTTGGGTGGGTCCAGGCCAGACAGGTAATAGGTTGATTCAATCTAAGGAATCCAAAGGTGGGGGTCTTCTCTCCAGGGGGTCTGCTCCTTTTCATAGCCAGTATCATACAAAGGTTTTACTCTCTAATATCAATAACTAAAGTATGCAATGTGCGATCTCTTCGCCGACTGCACCGGACAGCTGCTGATGAATAGGGCTTCAATATGATATCAGGCATGACACCTTTCCTATTACCTAAACCTTTAATAACACTACAATGTAGATATAATCAACATATATATATATATATATATATATATATATATATATATATATATATAGACTAATAATAAACCGAATACTATCTGCTCCTGAATTACAGTGTAACAGAACCAATATGAAATTATATAAATAACTAACTGTTGTAATGCGAGTGTGTGCGTGCGTATTTTACCGTGCGAACGCACCACGTCACGTAACACGTGGCGTACGCTTCGCTATACGCACGGCAAACCAATATTAAACCAATATACTTTCGTTCATCCAATTATACGACTTTGACACTGTATATGCTGATTTGAGCACCTGCTGCTCGTTTAAAATACTTCGTATTGTTGGCAATCCATTTGCATGAAGTTTTTACTTTATTAATAAATATATTCGATATCCTTTATTATTATATTAAAATAAACTAGTTTTTATTTTTCTTTTGCTGTGGGAACATATTCTTATTTTATGTATATACCCCTTGCAGCTTTGTTCTGGTGCTCTCTGTGCATTCAGTTTACACTACTGAGCAGTTTACTTGGAAATATTTTATTAGTTAAGTCTTGTTGGCTTTATGTATCCTTGAATTGTTGTTAAAAGCCAGCTTAGGCCTTGTAAGGGAATGTAATGGCAAACTTTGCTCACTGATAACCAAACTAAGCAGAGGCTTCTCTACCATTTAAATGTATTTCAAATATATTATTTTGTAGTTTTTTATGAAGTTAGTCTACTGTCCCTTTCTAAGACACAGAGACCCTAAACTACGATAAAGGTAAACTAAGAAAATGTACTACTACTGTATGTGTGTATTCCAGTGAACACACAAATCTGTGAATTAGCAGCTCCACCATTTTGTGAGTGACAGCAATCTCACTCCATGATAGTGCTGAATCTGCAGCTAACCACAGGATGTAATGGCAAACCATGTCTGTATTGTGTGAGTGACAGCAATCTCACTCCATGATAGTGCTGAATCTGCAGCTAACCACAGGATGTGATGGCATACCATGTCTGTATTGCGCAAGGAACACGTCCATTAAGGTTTCTGCCTTAATCGTTGTAATTTCATTGCTTTTTTGCAGTTTGAGTTGAAGAGTTTCAATCGTTTTCTTACATTGTAGATTGTGTATAAGAAACCTTAATTGGACATGTTAAACCGTAAGGTTTTTTGGCTATGGAATTTCATGGCTTTTTGTAAAGTGAAGTGTATGCATGCATGTACTGGCAGTCAGAAATGTGGTGCAGTTTGTACCACATTGTGCTTCTGTGCTTCCCACTAGCGCCTGCAGCACTGTAATCGCCTTCCCACTCCTTAAACTTGAGTCCTTGTTGATGCTGGTCACCAGTGAAAGCAGACAGACTTTTACAGAGATTCTAACAGAAATGCCATGAGTAAACCAATGAGTAAAACACAGCCCACAGCAGGCAATGAGAAGTGGGTGTATATAGATTATCTGCAGCTTCTCTCCAGTACATGTCACTTGTAAAAAGGGACATGTCAGATGCTAATGTTCAGATACCTCACATCTACTCCCCGCTGTGATTACCACTGAGTGTGATCAGTATAAATACCACAAAGCACTTTTGAATAAATTAACTGATGTCAATGAGGGGCAGGAAGTTTACAATGGATTCTCTAACAGCTGTCTCAGGGAGAGATTAAACTCTCAATTGAGAGCAGTGCCTGGGCTAATAGTACTACAGGGTGCCCCTCCCATATCCCCAAAACACTAACCAGCCCCCCTGTGGCTAGAAAATGTGGGTAATTTCTTCAGCTCAGAGATGCAGATCCCTTAGCCAGAGACTTAGCCATGTTTGTGCTCTCAAGTGAAGCCAGTCTGAGTACACCCAGCACAAATCTCTAACGGACATGTGCAACATTATGAAATCCCCTATCTTTAAAATGGGGCATATTTTACCAAATTGTAAAAAAACTATAACTTTCTAAAAATTTTAAACCCTCAAAGACACTCCTCAGCCCTAATAGCTTTCTTATAAAACAAACCCCAAGTCTTTAGCCCTCCTGTACACTGAGTTACACTTTCCCCCAAAAAATCAGAAAAACTGTGACTTTTGCAACACAGGAAGGGAAAAAAACGGCAAGATTTAGAACTTTAGATTATTCCTAACTTGTCATTTTTTATTCTTTTTTTCTGAAATTTGGCATGCGGCACCTATGGACGGTTCTTCATTCGCATGCCAAATTTCAGTTTAATAGCTTTAATACTTTTTAAAATGTAGCCCCTCAAACATCATGCTCTCCCTCTCACAGATTTCTAATAAACTTGAAATTTGGCATGCGAATGGAGAACTGACCACAGGTGCCGCATGTGAAATTTCAGAAAAAAAGAATAAAAAATGACAATTTAGGAACAATCTAAATTTCAAAATCTATCCGTTTTTTTTCTATTTCCTGTTTCGTAAAAGTCGCTGTATTTCTGGGTTTTGCGGTGGTTCATCTTTGAATCTTTGTCCAAACCCGGTATAAGCAATTGATAACAATGCAGATAAAGCAGCATACACTTGCTCTTGTGAGCGACACTCCGTGCATCCAAGATAGATGTCTCGATAATAAACCACCGCAATAGATGGACATATACAGGGATCATATACCCACTAGGTTGCCTGAATCTAATACGAGCCTTGAAGCTGTAGAAACAATGCAGCGCTATCTGCCACCATACACGCTCCGGCTGCAGTATCCGGCACACCTCTCCAATATCCACTTTATGAATGAATGAGAGCAGCTTGGTCACATGACCTAACGTGTTTCATCACTAATTAATCATTTCCTCAGAGGTAGTGAAAAGAAGTAATAACTGTGCTGAATTAGCAGCATTAGTTATAAGTAAGTTATAATCACTCCCCCTCTCCTCCATCCCTCTTGTCAATCGCTCCCCCTCTGCTCCATGCCTCTTCTCATGCGCTCCCCCTCTCCTCTTGTCAATCACTCCCCATCTCCTCCGTCCCTCTTGTCAATCGCTCCCCCTCTCTTCCGTCCCTTTTGTCATGTATTTTAAATTATTTTTTTATTTTTTTTAACACACACACACCGTCACTGCCCTGGTACTGCACTAACACACACACCATCACTGCCCTGGTACTGCACTAACACACACACTGTCACTGCCCTGGTACTGCACTAACACACACGCCGACACTGCCCTGGTACTGCACTAACACACACACCGTCACTGCCCTGGTACTGCACTAACACACACACCGTCACTGCCCTGGTAGTGTGCTACATACATTGTCAATCTGGAAAGTGCTCTGTCTGTCAATCATAAATAAAACACTATCGGGCGCTAAATAATCTATTAATATTAATATGATAACAGGAGACTGATGCTGCCTTGGGATAGATATCTGAATCTAACCCAAATGATAAAAAATAAAAAAGATAAGGAAGCACTGGTACAACTGTAATAAATTTAATCTGTATAGCAAATAAAAGCCTTATAGACAATACACATAGAAAACCAGTGCTGGCTGATCGCCCAGACAATGAATTACAACCCGGGTTAAAAGTGGGAATGAGATCACAATTGGAATAGGCAGATTAAGATAAACTATAATACACTGACATGTCAGTATAGAATTATATTATAACACTCGGTATCAGTATTACATATACCTTACTGGCTATTACCATACAGTGGTCCGGAACATATAGCCAATAGCACAAGTGATAATATAAACGTATTAAATCTCCTGAATGGAATTCAGAACAGCTACATAAAGATCAACTGCTACATCACAGACCCAATTAACAAGGTTCCAATTGTGAATAAATAATGTATTACACAAAAGTGCTAATAGATAACTACATCATATATATATATATATATATATATATATATATATATAATGTGTGTGCTCACAGACACTTCATTGATCAATCACTTTCCCACATTCGGAAATTTAAATGCTATCTGCTTTTATGTTACAATTATTTTATTTTTTACTCACCAATGAAGTTTTCTCTTGTCCACAGTATTCTATCCAAAAATGGCTCTAAACAAAGTCCAAAATAAATTTGTATCCAAAGTCCGGCTTGCCCCTGTCCCAAAGTAATTTGTACTTCCAAATGTCCAAATGTCCATGCTTGAAAATGTCCAAAATAAATTTGTATTTCCAAAAGTCCTGCTTGAAATCTGTTCACATTTTCTGCCCAGTTCAGTTCTTCGCCAAGGGGGGGGCCCATATTTGTAAGATCCACGAATCTTTGGCTTGATTGAAGAAAAATAAATAAATGGAGCAGCCGCCGCAAACACTTCCTACCTGGTAAGAGATCCGATACGCAATGAGCTTAACTCATTGCGATAGTTCTATTTATAGTATTAGGTGATTTTCCCACGTTAATGGGGAAATCCCCTAATAGCTGTGGCTCAACTGATATATGCACTGCTCTGATAACATAGCGTTGTGGGTTCAATAACCCCTAAGAGCACATATATATTTTGTCTTTTCGTTTCAAAATAATGAAATAAGCATATCAAAAATTTTGATATGCTTATTTCATTATTTTTATCCTCATAGAGTTCTCATTTTATTCTTTTCCCATATATATATTTTTTTTTCATTTCTGATATATATAGTTTTCTTTCATATAAGATACATTTGCACATTGACTTATATCAGGAGCTGTGTCTCAACAGATATATATACACTGTTCTGATAACATAGTGTTGTGGGTTCAATTCCCCCTAAGAGCACATATATATTTTGTCTTTTCGTTTCAAAATAATGAAATAAGCATATCAAAACTTTTGATATGCTTATTTCATTATTTTGACCCCATAGGGTTCTCATTTTATTTTTTCCCCATATATATATTTATTTTTTTCCTTTCTGATAGTTTTCTAGTCAGAGGATGGTTCTATGTATTGTGCAGGGATGAGAGGATGGCTCTATGTATTGTGCAGGGGTCAGAGGATGGCTCTATGTATTACGCAGGGGTCAGAGGATGGCTTTCTGTATTGTGCAGGGATCAGAGGATGGCTTTCTGCATTATGCAGGGGTCAGAGGATGGCTCTCTGTGTTGTGCAGGGGTCAAAGGATTGCTCTCTGTGTTGTGCAGGGTCAAAGGATGGCTCTATATATTGTGCAGGAGTCAGAGGATGGCTCTATATATTGTGCAGGGGTCAGAGGATGGCTATGTGTATTGCGCAGGGGTTTAGAGGATGGCTCTATGTATTGTGCAGGGGTCAGAGGATGAGTCTATGTATTGTGCAGGGGTCAGAGGATAGCTCTATGTATTGTGCAGGGGTCAGAAGATGGCTCTATGTATTGTGCAGGGGTCAGAGGATGGCTCTATGTATTGTGCAGGGTCAGAGGATGACTCTATGTATTGTGCAGGGTCAGAGGATGGCTCTATGTATTGTGCAGGGTCAGAGGATGGCTCTATGTATTGTGCAGGGGTCAGAGGATGGCTCTGTATTGTGCCGGGGTCAGAGGATGGCTCTATATATTGTGCAGGGACCAGAGGATGGCTCTCTGTGTTGTACAGGGGTCAGAGGATGGCTCTCTGTGCTGTGCAGAGGTCAGAAGAAGGCTTTATGTATTGTGCAGAACTCAGAGGATGGCTCTCTCTGTTGTGCAGGCATTAGTGGATGGCTCTCTGTATTGTGCAGGTGTCAGTGGATGGCTCCCTGTGTTGTGCACGGGTCAGAGGAAGGCTCTCTGTGCTGTGCAGGGGTCAGAAGAAGGCTTTATATATTGCACAGTGGTCAGAGGATGGCTCTCTGTATTGTGCAGGGGTCAGAGGATGGCTCTCTGTATTGTGCAGGTATCAGAGGAAGGCACAATGTAATGTGGAGGGGTCAGAGGATGGCTCTATGTATTGTGCAGTGGTCAGAGGATGGCTCTATGTATTGTGCAGGAGTCAGAGGATGGCTCCATGTAATGTGGAGGGGTCAGAGGATATCTCTATGTATTGTGCAGGGGTTCAGAGGATGGTTCTCTGTTGTGCTCAGGTCATAGGATGGCTCTATGTAATGTACAGGGGTCAGAGGATATCTCTATGTATTGTGCAGGGGTCAGAGAATGACCTCTGTGTTGTACAAGGTCAGAGGAAGGCTCTCTCTGATGTGCAGCCTTAAAGGATGGCTCTCTGTGTTGTACAGGGATCAGAGGAAGACCTTTGTGTTGTACATGGTCAGAGGATGGCTGTCTGTGTTGTGCAGGGGTCAGAGGATGGCTCTATGTATTGTACAAGTGTCAGAGGAAGGCTCTATGTAATGTGGAGGGGTCAGAGGATGGCTCTATGTAGTTCGATTTTTTTATGAAGTTGCTTTACTGTCTCTTTCTAAGACACCCAGGCCCTAAAGTACGATAAAGCTAAACTAAGAAAATGTAATAGTACTGTATGTGTGTATTCCAGTGAACACACAAATCTGTGAATTAGCAGCTCCACCATTTTGTGAGTGACAGCAATCTCACTCCATGATAGTGCTGAATCTGCAGCTAACCGCAGGATGTGATGGCATACCATGTCTGTATTGCTCAAGGAACACGTCCATTAATGCTTCTGCCTTAATCGTCGTAATTTCATTGCTTTTTGGAGTTTGAGTGGAAGAGTTTCATTAGTTTTCTTACATTTTAGATGGTGTGTAAGTAACCTTAATCGGACATGTTAAACCGTAAGGTTTTTTGTCTATGGAATATATATATATATATATATATATATATATATATATATATATATATATGCAAGGTATGTCTATTAAATAACGGGACTGTGATTTCACCTGGTAAACACAGCAGTCAGAACCGGTTATAACCTTGAACTGTTCTGAAGCTGCATGACAAGCTGCAACACTCTATGATGTTCAGTTGATTGTGAGTCGCCATTTAGTTTGGTTGTGTTTTCTGTAGAGTGCCGAAAAAATGCTATGTTTAAAAGTTGAACAGCGTGTCAATTTAAAAATTGCACAAAACACCAACAGAATGTTTTCAAATGCTTATTACGGCCTATGGGATTGACTGACTGCCTCGTGCGCGTGTGTTTGAGTGGCACAAAATATTTAGCGAAGGATGTGAGAATGTTGAAGATGATGAATGCCCTGGACGACCTTGTACTTCAAAAACCGAAGAGAATGTAGAAAAAAATCAGTCAGATTGTTAGAAAAGAACACTGACTCAGTGTTTGAATGATAGCTGAATCCGTGAACATTTACAAAGACACCGTATGGAAAATTTTGCATGATGAAAGTTTGTGCAAGGATGGTCCCAAAGGTTCTCACACCAGAGCAAAAAGAACGTTGCAAGGAATGTTGTGTTGACATTCTGCAGCAACTTGACACAGATCCAAACCTGTTTCATAAAGTATTCACTTGTGATGTGTTGAAGTCGTATAATTGGATGAACGAAAGTATATTGGTTTAATATTGTTTAGCCATGCAAATGCGATCCGTACGCTACGTAACAAGTGGCGTGGTGCGTTCGCACGGTAAAATACGCACGCACACACTCACATTACAACATTTAGTTATTTATATAATTTCATATTGGTTCCGTTACACTGTAATTCAGTAACAGATAGTATTTGGTTTATTATTAGTCTATATATATATATATATATATATATATATATATATAGTGATTATATGTACATTTTAGTGTTATTAAAGGTTTAGGTTATAGGAAAGGTGTCATGCCTGATATCATATTGATCCCCTAATCATTAGCAGCTGTCCGGTGCAGTCGGCGAAGAGATCCCACATTGCATACTTTAGTTATTGTTATTAGGGAATAATCCTTTGTATGATGCTGGCTATGAAAGGAGCAGACGCCCTGGAGAGACGACCCCCACCTTTGGATTCCTTAGATTGAATCAACCTATGATCTTTTTACCCTGGACCCACCCAACGTCTGGACCTATAGAAACGATCTACGTCATCTCTATTGTTCCAGTGTAACACTGTACTGTATATAAGCATAGCTGCACACCCTCTGGTTCTCAGTCAACTCTGACACAGTATTCTAACAGATATACTGTCCACCGGGTCCCGTGGGTGCGCAGCGAGCGCATGCGATTGCATTGGTATGTATTTATCTTTTGGTATTGGCTGTGCTGTACTGTACTTTATTATAATATAATAATGTATTGAATTGTTGACTATTTACATCTGCTAAAATAAATAACTTTGTGCTTTGGAAACACATACAATTGATTGGGCAATACTTATTTGAAAACAATAGAATTACTTTAATAGATGAGACCTGGATCTTCCAGTACGATCCTGAAACCAAAAGACAGTCAATGCACTGGAAAACACCATCAACACCAAGAATGAAAAAAGCTTGTCAAAGCAAGTCAAAATTCAAAACAATACTCATTGTTTTTTAATCACTATCAAGGGTGTAATTTTGGAAGAATGGGTTCCAGAAGGCATAACAGTCAATCAGCATTATTATAAGGAAGTTTTGCAAAAGCTGAGAGAAAGAGTCAGAAAGAAACGGCCGCAACTGTGGACAAATGGTTTCTTTCTTCACCGGGACAATACGCCTGCTCAAACAGCACTTTCTGTGAAGCAGTTTTTGACCGACAAACACATTACTACACTTTAACATGCTCCATATTTGTCCCCTTTTAGCATCTTGTGATTTTTATCTTTTCCCAAAAGTTAAATCAGTGCTTAAAGGGACACATTTTGAGTCAGTTGATGCTGTAAAGAAGAAAACGGCAGATATGTTGAAGCAAGTGACAGAAATTGATTTGCTCCATGCTTTCGACCAGTGGAAAACAAGACTACAGCGATGTATTAGTGCAAATGGGGAGTATATTGAAGGGGACAAACATTAAATTTGTAATACCAATAAATAAAGGTGAAAATGTTGCGTCCTTTTGATTACTACATTGCCCTGCATGCAAACATATTGTGCAGGCACTGACCACTGGGTAGCTTGTTATGAATTATTTTCTTGTTACTTGGGTTGAATAAGTGGGATCAGGACTGATCCAGATAATCATATAGATCCATTAGGTACATAGACCCTTTAGCATAGTAAGCACTATCTCTCTATACCTCTCTTTCTCTAATTTTTCAGTGTTTGGTTGTTATGGTTCTGTACAAAAGCAAGTCATGTAATACTAGTTTGCATGACCACAAAATAACTGTTCTTTATTTTTAACATCCTCACAATTCTGCTTTGGGCATAGCTGTAAAAAGCTGTTTGGTAATAAAATGAAGCATCTGTCTCAGCAGCAGGATTGAGAGGCAGCAAAATGTTTATAATTAGTTCATAAAATATAATGTTCTTGCTTTTATTAGTCCTTTCTATTTTGGTAATACACAGGAGTAAAGAGACAAAAAGTAATCAAGGGCACCATGTCATTTGTTACAGTATCTCATATAGCACAAATATATTTACCCATGCACCAGTGTAACAAGTTAAAATACAGCAGATTAGGTAGGGTGTATACTATGGCAATGGCAACCAGTGACTTCAACCTTGATAGGGATCATTTATCTTGATTGAGAAAATCACACATAGTGACAGTTTTTCAGATGCAATAAGGACCATAAATACTGCAAGCTACAGTCAAGGTCCTTCCTGTGCGCTGACAACGCTTTCACTATAGCGATGAATGATCTCTAGGAAGATGTAGTCCAGCTGGATTGACCTTGCACTGAATTTAGAAAGATGCCAGTATGAAAGACCCTGACAGGTATATAACCTTAAACACTTGAAGACACCTAAATATAAATAGACTCTGAAACTGTAGTCATTGTTTTTAACAGTTTTGAAGTTTAAAAAATCCAAGTGGAGATGTTGCCTATAGCAACCAATCACATTCTAGTTACTATTTATTTAGTACATTCTACAAAATAATAGCTAGAATCTGATTGGTTGTTATAGAAAACATCTCCACTTTTAAACCTGCCAGAAACTTGCAGATTGATAAATGTATCCCTTAGTCTCTGCTGAATTTACGGTGTATATGTTTTTTGGGTTTTTTTTAGCTTCTTATTTTGTATTTGAACAAAAAAATCATAGCAGAAAAACTGCAAGGAAAGGTAGAAAATACAAGACAAACATAGGTCAATAAATAAATTAAAACAAGGACAAATCACATAACTTATTTCTTCTACCAACTATACAATCTTTCAAAGTTTACCAAGTGTCTATATAACTGTGTATAACTATTATCGAAATGTAATTGCATTGAATGTATTAACATGATATTTAATAGATACACAAATCTTGCTACCAAATATGTAAGTCAATCCAGATATTTAAGGTTTAGATATATTTATGGACTCTGTTTACAAACAATTAATATACTAGATACCTGTGACAACTATAATGTAAATAAAAGGTAATTCATAGTGCAATATAATTTGAAGCATTTTGCTGTCAAAGATAATGCAAAGCATTGCAAATACACCAAAATGTTTAAGAATAATTTAAACAATAAGCTTGATACTATATGTTGTAATGGGTTTCCCAGAAATAAATTATGTACCAGCAAAATTGAAGGTGACAAAGCAGATCTGTGAGTGAAATATATTAAAGCATATTGTTTCACCTCTAGAGAGATCTGTAGAATATAATTAATGTTTCATGCAGTAAACTGCAATGATTTTTTAGGTCCAACCTGCTATATTAACCAATGCCCTTTTATTGAATAATCCAACTGCTCTCTTTTAACTGCAATGTTTGACAGAGTCTAGGCTTTAAATGTTTTTTTCCCCTCAAGTAAAAGCTTCGAAATGAAACAGAGTGCCTTTAGAAGCTGCAGAGCATACTGGAAAAGCCTCTTTTCTAGTGATTGCTATAAAGCAGGCCAAAGATATGTCAAGTTCAATTACCATCAATAAAGAACATCTGTATTTGGGCACCCAAGTTACTTAATGCAAACATTTCATAATTATATAGTATAGTACACACGCTACATTATGAGATGTGGTATCCCAAAGTGAATGATATTCGCATTTTTCAGATCAGTCAGCAGTCTTGGTCTGTACTTGGCTCAGTTTGCTGTCTCGCCATCACAACCTTTCTTTATAATATTGAATTAAGTACAATCCACATTTTTTCTCTTATCTGTGAAATCTTGTGGTTGTGGCTCAACTTTTTTAATGAAACATTCAAATGCACACATTAAGATTTTTTTTCCTCTGCCATCAAGACATCTATTTTTTCAATTTTTTTAATCAACTCCATTTAAAAAAAGCTAATTTTTGCAAGTGCGCACAGTGGCCTATGGTTGTATGTAGATTTATTACTTTAGCAATAACACCAGAAAATAGTACCCAGCTTATACTTATAATTAGAGATAAGAGAAACTCCCATGGTTCAGTTTTCAGGACGATACACAGTAGACAAAATTAGACCAGTTGCTATATCTCACAAATAGTTAACTAATAGTTTACACACATAACACACACAAAACTCATCTAAGAAGATATTTTAAGAGTATCACAAGTAGTGACAATTTACATGTGTTCAAATTGCTGTTATTTTGGACATTTTTAATTCAAACTTGTTTCGAAACAAAAATTTCAAAAGACAATTTTTTTTGGAAATTATGTACATTTTTCAGCAAGAACTTTTCAAATTGGTCATAATTCACTTTGCGACATTGAGCTAATAGTTTTAGAATCTTTAAATTTGCCAAAAATGACAAGAATGGTAACCCCATACCAGAAAAATGCTTTGTTGAAAATGTATTGGTTGGAAAAGCCAAGTAAGCATACCATAGCTTATGACAATTTAGCACTGGATACACTAGTGTACAACTGGTATTGGCAGTAGATATATTCAAGATAAGATTGACTTACTAGCATAAATAAATGCAAGAAAATGCAACACTGATTCAAAGAGTAGTCAGATCAATAATCTGCAGTAATCAATATTTCCCTGCTTGGACAAGTTGGATTTTTTGTCTTTTTGCTATTGGACTGGATTTGTGAAACAGAAAGTCTGGGGTCTAAGGTAGCAGGACTGTAAGTTTGATAGGATGCATCTATCTACTATATAAATGCCTAGTGGCGTGTGTGGGAAAAAAAAAACCAAGCTGCAGCGCCACCTGCTGGGCAGAGTTATACACTGACCTATATATTTCTTGAAGGAGAAGAAACAGTTGGGAGTGGTTGGTGGTTGCCGGGGGTGACAGTGGGGAGTTTTTAACACCTTAAGTAGCTTGACGAAGGATGTGGCGATGAAGATGAAGGATGAGGTGATGGAGAAAAATGATAAGGTGGTGACATGTGGACAAAACCACGTTAAAAAGGGCGCTTGCGTCGGGAAGTAACGCTCTTCCCCTGAGGAGGCCTGGGCTAGGCCCAAATGCATGACAAGAACCTTTTTAACACCTTAAGTAGCTTGATTTGACTAGAATGCATGAGTATCATGCACGGGTTAACTTGTGTTTCATCTATGCACTGCCGTTTATTTATTTGCTGCTGAAAACTTTGTAAAAATGTTTTTTTTATAGCAAAATTAAGTACTGTACTACAAATATATGTGCTAGAGATATGTTAATGCCCCTTTTGATTATTAATATTAATTTTATCTGTGATATGCTCGATCCAATGTGTACAAAGAATGGTCAAAATATATTAATTTTACTTAAAATAGACAGCTAAAATAGTAACCCAGGAAAATAAATATTCCAGAAAATATGAACATAAAACAACCTTAATTCCAGACAGCAGCAACATTTTGTAAAATGCTTTACAAAACATGTTCATGTGCTTATCATGGAGAAAAACTACAATCAAAACCATAAGGTCTAAAGAAAATCTAAAATATCTTGTTTATTTGTACACATTGGACAGAGTCGGGGAAACAGTAAAAATAACCAAGAGAGAGAGGTAAAGTGATTTTTGGAGTGCTTCTCCTTGCCATGAACTGACAATAAATGGTTGAACTAAATGGGCATACTTCTTTTTAAACCTAAAAGTAACCAGAAAACCAGAAAAGTAACCACATAAGCAATTCTCACTAATATAAAAATAAAAAAAAAGAACAGTCATAAAATTGTCTCTGCATAATAACTTCGCATTTTGGGGGTTTTCTGTTTAATACAGAAAACAAAATGTATGCCAGCACTGGACAATTTTTAATCCAACTCGGAATTTAATGAAATTATGGGTTTTTTTTCTACTTTTTTTAAAAAAATGAATGCAATAATATGAATGCCTTTTACACTGAACATTCTGAATTATGCAAATAATATACTACACCTGGTTAGCATTTATCTTCTTGTTGATTAAAGCAAAATTATTTCCATGCATGAGTGAGGCTTCATGTTATTCATTTCTAAAGCCAAGGATTACGATTTTGTGACCACAAGATATTTTATAAATGCAGACTATGAAGGAAATTTTACTTTATCTACAAATTCATAAGCAGAGTATTCCGCAATAATATAAAAAAGATGAAATGCTAGGCCTAAAAATTAGAAATTAGTGATTTAAAGAACAGAAACATTCTACTTAGTGGAAAAAAGTTTAATTTCTATTAACAATTTAAAAAATATCAGGTTAGGTTATCTTTGTCAACTGATGCCTGGAATCAAACCATATATAAACATACAATAATTATAATTTTGATGCTTTATATTGAAATTGCTTTAGAAATATGTTATTTTTTATTTATCTAATGAAAAGTTCTCAAATTAAAATAACTAATATGTTTGCCGTACATTAAGTAAAATTCAGACTTTTCAAAAAAATATAAACAAATTATAATGGAATAAATCAGTCCTAGCATATGACGTTTAATTGTTAAAGTAATGTATTATGTTAGATTGCATAAAATTAAATTTAGCAAAAACATTTGGTATTCAGACTTTCACAGTCTTCAACTCCCAGGTGAAAGGCAAAAGCTATTTGGAACATTGCAGGGTTCTTATAAGTGCACAGGGTACATTGTTTTAATTTGTTTACTAAGAACATGGAATGCTTTTAGCTCCACTAGTAATTTGCAGATTTATGTAAGCAGTGTACTCTATTAGAAACATACATTGCTTAGTTACCTAAAGTGTACAGCTTTTAAAAGCAAGCTATGAAAATGTTAAAAGCCAACTGTTTGCTTTAAAACAATGTTAGTCGCATTCTTCACATTGTATAAATTGATTACAATCGATGTATACAATATTATTATTCAATACGATATATTATTTATTGTTAACAGTTGGTTTCTTAGATGTGTTCTTTTATTTTAGAACAAGCCAGCAGACAACTAATGAGTTATTTAAAATGTATCCGAAGAAATTGGATCAAGCAAACTGATTACTTTAGAAATAGATCCTGGGTATATGAAACCTTTCGCTATCAATTTACCACTGATTTATATGATGCACTGATTTGATTATTTCTTAAACATTATTTTCATGATAAATATAAAATGAAATTATTTGAAATATATGTATTAGTTTAATCCCTACATTCTGTTTTCATAATATCACAATTCTTTAGTAATGAGCCTTGTCTTGAAAAAAGTTTAAAAGATAATCCTAACTCCAAAATGGTCCACATGGGTTACTTACCCGTGGTCCGTCTTTCCTAAGTATTCCGAAACCTATCACCGCTCCTCTCGCTGTCTGAAAAAAGAGCCAAGTTATCAAGAGTGAGGAGAGTTCAGCATTGTCTCAGACATTGTCCTCGTACATGCCAGTATGGTATATTGTCAGAGAGACAGAGTGCTGTTAAAAGACAAGTAAGTTACACTTGGGGACCAGGTCATAGAATACTTTACCCACTTTTGGGTGCAATTATCGATTATTGATAAATTAAGACATACATTGAGAAGTGATTTTTCAGGGTTTTTCTACAATAACTGTTAATGAAATATATGCAAAAAAGTTACGCAGCAGACAGAACTTTATTACTGTAAGAATAAGAATTTTTTTAATATGAGAGAGAACCACATGAAGCTTTCTCTGCAGATATAAATTTATATACTATCAACAAACTCCAATGTCAGAATATGGTAAAATCTATTTTTTCCACCAAGCAAACATAACTGAATGAAGAATCCCTGAAACATGTTTTTACCATTCCATGAGCAACAAAAAGTAGCAATAGTAATTTATTTCATTTTTGACCACAACTACTCTGTTGATGAGATTATTGTTATCCTGGAAGATTTCAGGAAATAAATTTTGCCAAGTGAAGATGTTCACTCAGTACCATTAAGTAGTGACTAGCATCAATTTTGTTTTCTAATCGATTGAGTGCAATCAAATCATGACAGCAAAATGTACCTAACACCATTACGGAATGACCAGAACCATTCACTATTGAAAACAAGCACTCAAGGCTGTAGAGTTTTTAAGCTGGCGTTAGATATACACTATTTATTTTTTGTTAAGAATAAGGTGAAGGTTGATTCTCTCATATTCTCATTGCCCTGTAATTCATTGCCTTTGCTTTTTGCACCACTGAACTCACAAACAAACATTGCCAGATGTGATGAGCGATTTATTTGTTTATTAGTTTCTGATGAAGTTGGTAACTCACTACACAAGATGAAAATGGATGTCACAATCCTAGACTATGCACTTCTACCCACTGTTGTTCTTTGATGATGATGGTTTTCCCTCAAAACTCAATGGTGACATTACCTTAAATAATGTCATTCGTAAAATACGAGCTGTTTTGTTCACTGAAGGTTCTGCCAAATACGCCCCAACGATCAGCCCTCTTTCAAAGCCAATGAGGACTCCTCTTACTGTTTTTCTAGCCATAATTATAGGCAACCAGGACAGGCCAGCACTTTTATACATGACCAGGACCATGATTGATGTTATGTGCTTAATTAATCCCTCCACCACTGAGGCTTTTCTCACCTCTGTGCTGAGCCGATTTTTAGCACTTTTTGGATCAATATTAGTAAGTTATATATACAGTACAAACACAAATTTGACATTTCTTTCAGCAGACTTTTTATAAAATTGTTTGTTTATATCTTCTTAAATGGCAAAGAAAATGTACCCAAAATTGCCAAAATTTAATTGAAATGGCAAGTGAACTAAAAGCATAAGTGTGTATATTTGTTCTAAATACCACCAAGAAATATTTACTGGTTTTTGCCTTGATATCAGTCTACCTTTCTCAAATAGCAAAAAGCAGGATTCTACACATAGGTTCTCATAATATTTGTACCAATGAAGGGCCAGGATGGGACAGATTTGTTCATTATAACTTCCCCCATCCATGTTACATTTAACTCTTTCTGTAGTGTAGGGTGTGGTTGTCTGGTCATTATACATTATCACCAGCAGGTTCGGACTGGCCTGCCGGGGAGCTGGGCTATCCCCCAATAGGCCCCGACCCTGATCGCTCCCCTCTTCGTTGGTGGGGGGGAGCAGACAGTTTACAGAAAACAACAAAAAAAACAAAACCCATACTCACGTGATCATGCCGCTAGCGCCCCTCCTCCCTCTTCCTTGCTCCGTCCGCACTGAATGTCGGGCGTGATGACGTCACGCCCAACGTTCAGTGAAGAGTGGCACAGAGAGGAGTCGCAAGAAGAAAAAAGACAGAAGAAGAGAAGAAAGAAACCGATAGAAAAGGTAAGTGAAGGAACGGAATCAAGAGGGGAGCAAAGACAGCATAGGCAGCATAGTAGAGTGTGAAGGGAGGAGCAAAGATAGCATGGCAGAGTGTGAAGAGGGGCAAAGGCAGCATGGCAGAGAGTGAAGAGGGGCAAAGGCAGCATGGCAGAGAGTGAAGGGAGAGCAAATGCAGCATGGCAGAATATGAAGGGAGGCCAGAGCAGCACGGCTGAGAGTGAAGGGGGAGCAAAGGCAGCATAGCACAGTGTGAAGGGGGAGGAAAAGGCAGCATGGCAGAATGTGAAGGGGGCCAAAGCAGCATAGCAGAGTGTGAAGTGGGGGCAAGCAGCATAGCAGAGTGTGAAAGGGGCCAGGAGAAGGGGGGAGCAAATGCAGCATAGCACAGGGTGATGAAGGGGGGCTAGGAGAAAGGGGGAGCAAAATCAGCATGAAGGACACAGTGCAATCATTATGGGGCACAGCATGGTGATGAATGGGCACAGTAATGTGTGTGTGATAGCACAGTGGGCTTGTGGAAATGCAATGTATGTGGTAAGTGGTGGCTAACTAATGGGTGCTATTTTGTTTGTAGGGTGATGGTGGGGCAATTTAATTTTATAGTGGGGACTATTCATTTAAGATGGGGTGGTTTGGGGACTATCAATTGAATGTGGGGCTGAGTTTGAAGAGCATGAGGTCTATTTATTGAATGTGAATATGAATTATTTAATGGCAATGACGGTTGTGGGAAATAGGTATAGTTATTATACGTAAATGCTATTAATCTATTGCTGGAGCTGTTTTGAGGGAGGGAAATAGGTTTATTTATTAAATGGGAATACTATTACTTTAATGTTGGGTCTGGAGGAAGTTCTAAGTATTAATCGTGGGTCCTATTGATTTAACGCCGGGGCTGGTTGGAATTTTCTAAATGCACCCATTTTTATTTCCAAATGGGGCCCCCAACATTCCGGGAACCAGACAATCTGCTACTAAAGAAACCAGCAGCCACAGGTGGAGAAAATGACAAGAACACGTAGGACAGTCTGTCAAATGTTCTTATTCTAGTGGGACGATCCCAATTTTTGGTGACTGTTCTTCCCAATCTAAGGAACAGGTCAAGACTGGGTACTCTTTATATACATACTGCATTCTTTATATACTACACTATGGTGCTAGCTGTTCTTCATCACTCCCCCTCTAGTGTCTGGTCTCGCCTCTATGATGGCTGGCCACACCTACTCTGGAGGGCCCCTAGCGTTGCAGTCCCACGGTGGACCCTTCATGCCCAAGTCTGACACTGATCACCAGACAATAACTTCTAAGGGGCCACATCATCCCATGACTTCTTCATGATTTCTGTAGTGAGGAGCTAGTTGATAAGTATTGTTTGGTAATTATTTAAAAATCATGTTTGCCAATTACACATATCGATCTATGAAAAAATTAACTGATAAATTGAAAAATATTGCAAATTTTTTAGCTATGGCTTATTGAACATTTGAATTAATTCAGTGCAGCATTTATACTACTGGATCTCTGGCACCATATAGTAAGACGCAAGCACACCTCTTTAGAGCATCCCAAGAACAACAGCTATTACACCACTTATTGTGCTTCGGAGCAATTAAATGACACCCATTGAAACAAACAAGAGTGCAAATACGTGCAGAAGTTTATAATTCTTGCCTACCACTATCATATCAGTTTTTCTGCACATGGTACAATAAGCTCGCAATTTAGTTAATCAATTTTGTTTGGTTTCTTTGAGTATTTTATGCTTCAAAGTTGACTCCTACCCATTGTGCATCTATTGAAGGTCCAGATAGACTTCTTATACTGTTCCCTCTATACAACTACTGTATATAGCAAAAGCCATAGAATCAAGAGTCCATGGCTGACTTTAGGCTACAGTAACTGGTAACATGATAGTGTGCTAAAGTAAAAACAGTTTGGGGAATTAGCAAATAGCTGATTCCCCAAATAGGATGAATGTCAAAGAGTGTAAAGCAAAACATTACCCTAAACTCTAGGTATAACTCAAACTGTGATATATATCTACCTCAAGGTGTACCTCAGAAAGATTCAAGGGGTACTGCAATCTGTTAAATATAACTAAATGTACAAATTTAACTCTTAGACTGTAAGCTTAAATGGGCAGGGGCACCTTTACTCAATGGAAAGCACAGCTTAACATGTTGGTGCTTTAGAATTTGAAGATAATAATGATAATAACCCATGATGATGATGATTCTTCTTCTTCTTGATCTTCTTCTTCTTCTTCTTCTTCTTCTTATTATTATTATTATTATATAAAATATTCAAAGCTAATCAGCAAAAGTTTTTTTAATACATTTAATTGCATAATGATTTGCTTGGTATAAATGTATTCAGATTAGGGTGTACCTTCAGTAAATGTACACACAGTGGGCCTGATGTAAAGTTGGATGTAGGGGTCTTTATTTTTTTTAGACATCTTATCAATGAAAGTCTTAGTAGTAGTGAATATACGGTGGATTCCCCCCCCGGTCTGGCCAATCTGAGCAAAGCAAGTGTGTATTCATTACAATAACAGGCAGTGGACTTGTCAGATGTGTTGTGGTTCCTAGCTGAGCAAGTACTCATCATCCAACATTTTAGTTTTCCAAGTCAATTTTTTTAAATTTTTAATAAAATACTTTTATGACGTTGACGGTGTCTGTGTGTTGTTTTACAGTATTTGTCCATGATTAATTACAGGTCCCAGCGGACCAGGGGTGTGCTGGGCTTTCAGCACTAGAATTTTCTTGTGGGTCCAATACCCCTTGGGAATTCAGTCCTGTACTGATGCTAGTGATAGTTGTCATTATGTCACACAGTAAATTCATTTAAACTTGTGTGCTGAGTCACACATAGCGGAAGACATGTGCAGCTCTGTATACCGAGCAATACTTATTTTTGCCTGATGCAATTTACAGCTGCATTTTTATGTAACTTGTGTCCAACTCTCTACATTATACCCATCAGACTTTAATATTAGTTTCAATGGGTTACAATAATTGGTAGACTATATTCACTTGGAGGTTACGTTAAACTGCAGGGTGCCACATTAATTCTGAGCTATCTTAATTAACGTATTTGGTTGAATATTTACATGTGGTACACATAACTAACATTGGGCGTTTATGTCAATATTTAGGGATTTTAATTAATTTAGCTTGCCACAATATTCAATGTTTAACATTATTTTGCAATATTTACTTTGGGGCATATTTGTTGTTGCACCCAAACACAGAAAAAAAAATAAACATTTAAATAATAAATTAATTAAGCGGTTTGTTATGTTATTCCCCTCCTCTTCCCTATGCTAACAAGGTGGCACAGTGGTTGCCATTACTGACTTAAACCTCTGGTGCCTTTGGGCTTCCTGGTTTTGCATGGTATTCCTCTGGATGATACAGTTTTGCTCCAGGGCCCAAAGACATTTAAGAAGGTTAATTGACATCTGACTAAAATCGGCATTAGTGTGTGTTGTGTTATGTTGCGTGTGTGTGTGTGTGTGTGCCTGTGGTAGGGGAATTAGTATGAACCTATATACATTCTTGATATGGAACTGGTTGCATTTTGCTCATTTATAACTTTATTTATAAAGAAGCCGCATAAAAATAATAAGTAAATTACAAAATTAACATCTTGAAGCTCAATACAGTTACACTGATTATTTTACTGTGCTCTGGATACATTTTCCTAATCTTTTTTATTGCTGCAGTTAGTATACAGTACATAAGTTGTACATCTGGAAACAGAATATATTTCACAAATTCAGCAAGAGATATTTTCACACAGGGATTTGGCATCCACTCAGACGTGCCAAGAAAAGTGGAACAAAAACAAAGTAGGTGTAAGGGGAAAATTGCCAAAATAGAAGTTACCACAGCAGGTGACACGAAACGATGACAGGAGAATGGACAACAATAGAGCAAAATAAATGATTAATCAAATTAAGTATTCTTTCTCCCTTGCATGAAATAGCTATAACATTTATGTTTTCTTGAGATACTGTGATTAAAAACCACATTAAGGAATATAAGAAATAAGTTCTAGATACATGGCTAGCAATAACATTTAAAATGTGTTTGATATCACTTTGCTACACAGCAGGATCCAAAGTGAATAGCAACAATGCACAGGCTGCATTTAAAGAGGAACTACCATAATTTATTCGCTCTGAAAGTGTTATTGTTACATTGATAAATTATCCCCAAAAAAAATAACAGTCATTTAACATGTTCCCCCGGCTTGTATCAAAAGTCAGTGACAAAAATTATATAAAATAATCTATTAAATTGAAGCTTTTAAAATGTTTTATTGCATTTGAAATTAATCACAATATAAATATTCCAATTAAATTGCAGTTTTTATATATTATTTTTTAATTTTCCTCATTACTATCATTGTATACTATGTTTTGTTCACTCTTTTATGCTGAGGAGCACTGTTGTTTATGCATTTTGTTAACACTGTTTGAATACATAAATCAAAACACATAGTCGTTAATGTGCAATCAAGCCTTTATATGGCTAGCAACAACTATCTGTAATCAATCGGATTAATACTGGCCATATATTGAGCATGGTGTAATATGCAGCTAGAGGGCGGCTGCTAGATGAATACTCAGAAAAAAATCTATAGTGACATTATTATCCTTTATTTATTAATCGCTGACACATTACACAGTGCAGTACATTGAGGGGATTATGATCAAGATAAATTACATGCAATGGTATGAACTAAGGGAAATATGATCTTACAATCTAATAAGTGGGGGAACTCTTGATACATAATGTAGAGGAATAACAATTGTAGCTGCAGGTTGGGACTGGGTGTGTAGCTATTATTCGTCAGCAGCCTTGTCAGCCAATGCTAATAAGGCAACCATTGGAGGCTGGTAAGTCAGTGCAGTTACTTGTGGTGTGGTACGGTTGGAAGAGAAGAGACTGTACGAGGTGGAGACTTGAAACATGGAATACTCATTGTATAAATCTTAAAACAGTCAGCTGCTGGCAACCGCACATTGTCTTAACTAAACTTTATTTCTGGTTTTAGAGAAGTCTTTCACTTTTGTGCTGCAGTGGCACTATTGTGGTCACCCGCCAGCCTATAGTAGCTGTGGGTAGCCTCTTATTTAAAATTATATTGCAACCCTCACAACAATTTGCTTGGGTGTGAGACATAATAAAAATTACAAGATAATGAATAAAACAGTAAAACTGAAGAAATATACATTTCATTTTAATAATATAATGTTCCCCCCAAAATGCATGTCTTTTTTACAATAAATTATGACAGGAAATGATAGAGGATACCAAGATTTAATGTAACTGTATTACTTAGTATGAGCAGTAGATGGCAACATACACAACCACTGCATTTGTATGCCAAATGACATTTCATTGCAACACACATAACATGCTTGCACTGAAACAGTAAACCCTGACTATGTGTAAAATATTTATCATTGAATAGGATCATTTAGTAGAATTATGACTAGACATATTTGCTAGTATAAGAGGTTGTCAGTGACCACAGGATAAAAACAGAGATTCAAGAGGATCAAGAGACAAAATTCAGCTGCACAGGTGAAAAATATTTTGTTTTGTTTTTTTGAAAAGTTTCATTAATGCCTCAGACAGAAGTCAGCATGGGGATGATAATGATTATTTACACGGACTCACTTCATGCAAGTACACACAGTGAGGCGATGGATACAGTTTCTTGGTGAGCAAGAGATGACCATGTTTATGTTCTCAATCAGGTCTTTAACTTGCATCTGTTCTCAATCGGGTCTATAATGTAACAACAAGAGCATTACAAGCACATAATAAAATGAATATATGTAAACTTTCAAAGAAATATTTTCACATAGGAAATATGGAAACCACGTGAAGCATAAAAAGAGCAAAAATCTATATTAATCATATTGCTGTTAAGAAACAACAACAAAAAACACCTACATTAGTGCTATTATATTTTTATTGCTATGTTACATATTTAAAACAGATAATGGTGATTCACTTTTATTTGAAGGAAAGGAAATGGACACCTGTGAAATAAACATGCTCTATTTGAATAAGTTCTCATATTTCATGTCTAATAGTAATAGTAGAAAGTGCTGGCATTTAGAGTGCTTTCAAGCATATTACAATGCTATCATGCATTGTTGCCAACAGTCATTATTTTCCATTAATAGTTCTGTGTTTGGAAGACTTGGGCCTGGGCATTTTTGCCACTGACAATGATTTTTTTGGCTAATTTATCAGCTGAGATAATTGCACAGCGCAAATCAATGATGAAGAACTAACTGTAGAATGACTAAATTGTTGTAATGATTCTCTTGTTCATTATGCTGGCCTTAATCATCTATTTTCGTGATTTCCAACATGACCAAGTTCACTTATTTAAGAAGGTATGGACAAGTTGTGCTTTTCCTTGACCTTAAGTATGAGAGGTAATAACCAGTATTTGTTATCGTTCTTACACGGAGCGGAGTGATTCACATTGTGCTGAAATCCTACTGCTAGGAGAGGGTGTTCTTCATTAATAAATATGTAAAGGACAACCGCTGTGGAAAACAACATCTCCCAGAAGAATCTCAGGCAGAGGATCTACAGGATGAAATGTTACATGGTACAGTATTATATATATATATATATATATATATATATACATATATATATTGTGGCAGGAGCCCGCTACTGCAGAAGCACACGCGAACAACTTCTTCATTTTTATGTAGGTTTATTGTCAGGATGGTAAATGTTTTGACACCGTACAGATTTCACAGCAATTCTTGGAGACCCTAAACGCTAGCTAGACATAGCTCAGCTCTCTCAAGACCAGCCAGCTTCCCCAGCGTTGGTCTCAGTGCACAAATGAAACAAACTTTTATGCATGATACTCCTCCCCCAGCCCTAGCTTGATGGGCAGGTGACACACCCACCTTCTCCTTAAGAGAAAATGCCCATCACTGGCTCTGTTTTCATTAGCAGACACACCCTGTCTGTTTGCTGAGAGGAAATCATGTAAGTTAGCAAAACTTTGAACTATACATAAGTCTTTACTTGGTTTAACCTGAATCTAGGTGCATAAATGCGCCAATGTCTTACTCTGCTTGTATGTTTTCTCTGCACCATGTCAGATAAATGCCTCCCTTTGTTACATATCCCTCCCCCTAGCGTCTCCAAGTAGGAAAACGTGGACTTTGCGAGAACCGCATATTTTCGTGACAATGCATCTGCATTCTTGTGCAGAATCCCAGGTCTATGTTCTACTGAGAACTTGAAGGGTTGCAGTGCCAAGAACCAGCGGGTTATATTGGCATTTACCTCCCGGTTATTCTGCATCCATCTCAATGGTGCATGGTCTGTTATTAGGGGGAACTCTCTGCCTAGGAGATAATAGCGCAGAGCTTCTGTAGCCCATTTTATGGCGAGACATTCTTTCTCCACAGTGGCATATTTTTGTTCCCTTGGAAGCAACTTACGGCTTAGGTACAGGACAGGATTTTCTACTCCATTCTTCTCCTGTGACAGGACTACACCTAAGCCAACGCCAGAAGCATCAGTTTGGAAGAAGAACCTCCGGGTAAAATCCGGTGCTTGTAGAACTGGGGAGGAACAAAGAGCTAACCGAAGATCAGACCAGGCGGTTTCTGCAGAGTCAGACCAGGTTAATCTATCTGGACAACTTTTTTTTAACATGTCCGTTAGTGGAGCAGCTCTAGTGGCGAAGTGGCTTACAAACCGCCTGTAGTAACCTACTAAGCCTAAAAAGGTTCTTAACTGTGACTTTTTCTCTGGTTTTGCCCAATTTTTGACTGCCTCCACTTTGTCTAGCTATGGTTTGACATGCCCTTGACCAACAACGTACCCCAAATATTTGGCTTCTCTCATGGCTATGGCACATTTCTCTGGGCTAGCTGTTAACCCTGTTGACCTTAATGAAGCTAAGACCGCCTCAACTTTGGCTAAATGTGATCCCCAGTCGGGGGTATAAATCACTATATCGTCCAGGTAAGCGGCTGCATAAGCTGTGTGAGGTCGTAGCAATTTATTCATGGCACTTTGGAAAGGTGGCAGGTGCCCCATGCAATCCAAAGGGTAGGACTTTATATTGATAGAGACCATCAGGGGTGGAAAATGCAGTCTTTGGCTTGGCCGTGGAAGTCAGGGGAACTTGCCAATAACCCTTTGTTAGATCAAGGGTTGTCAAATAATTGCTACCAGCAAGATTTTCCACTAGTTCATCCACACGTGGCATTGGATAGGTATCAAACTGCGACAAACTGTTTAGGCGCCTAAAGTCATTGCAGAACCTAATTGTCCCATTGGGTTTTGGGACAAGCTCAATGGGACTATTCCACTCACTAGTGGACTCTTCAATCACATCTAACTGGAGCATCTTCTCGACCTCCTTTCTCACGTCCACCCATCTGGCTTCTGGAATACGATACGGCTTCTGCTTTACTATGACTCCTGGCGCAGTGACAATGTCGTGCTCAATTAAGGTAGTGCACCCAGGAATGGAAGAGAAGACATCCCTGTTCCGGCGAATCATTTCTTCAGTCTGTTGTCTCTGCTGAATGAACAAAACTGGCTCTATGGGCACTTCAGACTTTTCAATGACAGTACTCACGACCTGAGGAGAGGTTTCCTCATCATGCCAAGGTTTAAGGAGGTTAACATGATATATTTGCTCCTCCCTTCTCCTACCTAACTGGCGGACTCTGTAATTGACAGGACCGACAGCCTCTAGAATTTCATATGGACCCTGCCAATGGGCGAAAAGTTTGCTTTCCTGGGTGGGAACCAGGACTAGGACCTTGTCCGCAGGCTTGAAAGATCGAACAACAGCACTTTTATCATAACTTTTACTCTGTCGTTCCTGAGCCTCTTTTACATGTTGCTGTACAATGGGCCCTATCTTTCCTAGCCTCTCATACATTTGGGACACAAATTGTACCAGATTTGACTCCCTGGGACCTTGCTGCTCCCACCCTTCTTTTAACATATCCAAGATACCCCTGGGCTGTCTCCCAAACAATAACTCAAAGGGACTAAACCCTGTTGAAGCTTGAGGTACCTCACGGATGGCAAACATCAAATAGGGAATAAGAGTGTCCCAATCTTTTTTCTCTTGAGCCACTGCTTTCCTGAGCATATGCTTTAATGTGCGGTTAAAGGGTTCCACCAAGCCATCTGTTTGTGGATGGTATACAGATGTGTGAAGCGTCGTAACCCCTAGCAACTGGCACATGTCCTTCATCAGTTTAGACATGAATGGAGTACCCTGATCTGTCAGAATTTCTTTGGGTATTCCCAAGCGTGGAAAACATCAATACAAGTTCTCTTGCTATGGTGCTGGACTTTATGTTTCGTAGAGGAATTGCCTCTGGATACCTGGTTGCATAGTCAAGCATCACTAGTATATATTGGTGCCCACGTGTAGATTTTTCCAGTGGCCCCACAAGGTCCATGGCTATCCGTTCAAAGGCAACTTGTACTATTGGTATAGGAATGAGAGGTGCCATGTACATGGGTTTGGGACAGGTTCTCTGACAAATGGGACAGGACCGGCAATACTTTTTCACTGCCATGTGTACACCGGGCCAGTAAAACCTAAGCAGAACTCGTTCCCGTGTTTTATCCTCCCCTAGGTGTCCCCCACAGACATGTGTGTGTGCTGCTTTTAACACTAGGGGTACATGGACCTGAGGAACCATTAATTGTTCTACTTTTTCCCCCTGCACATTAGCAACTCTATACAGGAAATTATTTTTAGCAATAAAATATGGTATACCTTCTGCAGGCTGGGCGGTTTCGCTACCCCATTTACCTCAGTCACACTTTTAAAGGCATGATCCAAAGTGGCATCATTAAGTTGGTCTCGAGCAAAGTCCTGCAGAGAAAACAAAATTGGTATTGCGGACCAGTCCGTATCCTCACTGACAGGCGGGTTGGGCTCATCTGCGACATCACTGACCAATGCTAGTTTGGACTGTCCATGTTTCCCCGCAGGTGGATGCTTTTGTGGAACTCCTGCTGTGACTCCCAGGATGGCATTCCGGTTTGGCGGTTCCCAAAGATTGATGTCCAGATGTTGTGGATTCTTAGGCGGTTCCTTTAAGACCGGGCTTCCGACCAATGCATCAGTTGCCGGCATGTCCGGCCGGATCCGCTCCCCGAGGACATCATTAAACAGTGGGAAGTCTCGCCCCAAAATGAGTAGATATGGGAGTTTAGGTGCTATGGCAGCTACCACCATAACAGTTTTGTCTTTGAGTGTGACTGGTAGTATTGTTCTTTCATACTCCTCTGTCGTGCAATGTACGCAAAGAACCTTCACCTTGGGCAACTGAGAAGTTATGGTTTCGGGTAAGGCAGAGCTGGAAACCAATGAGAGTTCACTCCCCGAGTCAACCAAGGCCAGAACAAGGTTTTGGTTGATTAGCACAGTCACCCGGAACAAACAAGGACTTCCTGATTTGGGACTCATGGTAAAACAGCTTGGAAATGCAGGCCCAATATGTGCCACGGAACAGTCCCTGGGTTCCTGTAGTTTAGGACACTCTGCCTTAAAGTGGCCTAGCTCACCACATTCAAAACACTTCAGATTAGACAGCTTTGCACCTGCCTCTGTCCGTAGCAGTTTTGCCTTTGGGCCCTGTAGCAAGGATTGTCAAACCTGGCTTTTGGCGTGGTAGCGGCTTTGGCACAAATGCAGGTTCTTTAGTCATTTGCTGTAGCGCACAAAACCTTTCTACCACGGTGGAAAGCTCTTCATAAGTTTGTGGGTCTGATTGCAGAACCCACCTTTGCAAATCGCGGTTCAGCCCCCGGATGCAGTGATCTATCACCAGAACTTCAATAATCCGAGAAGGCGAATTCTCCTCAGGCTGCAGCCATTTCTTTAAAAGTTTAGAAAGCTCAGCCACTTGCGCTCTGACCGGTTTTTCTTTATCATAGCGCCATTGGTGATAGCGCTGGGCTTGGCCTGGCCCAGAAACTCCAATTCGAGCCAATATCTCAAACTTTAGGCACAGATAGTCAGAGGCCCGTTCCTCATCTAGATCCATATAAGCTCGCTGAGCTTCACCAGTCAGATATGGCGCCAGCCTCTCAGCCCAATCTTTAGGAGGCCATTTTGCCCTTTTTGCAAGTCTCTCAAAGGACACCAGATATGCTTCATGTCATCACCTGGCGACATTTTCTGGAGAACAGGACCAAGTTGTTCATTCCTGTCATGCCTGACCTGGCTTAACTCTTCTCTTAAGAGACTTGTGTTTTCCACCTGTGCCTCGGCAACTCGTAGCATCCGAGCTTGCTGTTCTTGCTGCGCAGCGGCCACCTTCACGAGGGCTCTCAGTACTTCCTCCATGTTGACGTCTGCGCTGGTTGGGTAGCAGAGACTTGCTTTCCGGAGTATCCCACTCTTGACACCACTTGTGGCAAGAGCCCGCTACTGCAGAAGCACACGCGAACAACTTCTTCCTTTTTATGGTGCTTTATTGTCAGGATGGTAAATGTTTTGACACCGTATACTTGCACAGCAATCATGGAGACCCTAAACACTAGCTATACATAGACCAGCTCTCTCTCAGGACCAGCCAGCTCACCCAGCGTTGGTCTTTTATACCTGATACTCCTCCCCCAGCCTTAGCTTGATGGACAGGTGACACACCCACCTTCTCTTTAAAAGGAAACGCCCATCATTGGCTCTGTAATTCAAACAGACACACCCTGTCTGTTTGCTGAGAGGAAGGATTTCAAGTCATGTAAGTTAAACCAAATTTAAACTATTGTTTTTCATACATAGGTCTTTACATTCAATCTAGGTGCATTACTGCACAAATGTTTTACTCTACTTCCCTGCTTTCTCTGCACATTGCCAGCTAAATGCCTCCTTTTGTTACAATATATATACATACATTTATCCTCAATTGTTGGCCCCTAATGCAAGTAAAGGGAACTGAAACGATCGTTGGGCAGGAAAAGTTTTGTAATGTATCTTTTCTTTGATTTACTATGCGCAGCACTTTTTGTTACTTTTTTTGATAGATAATGGAGAGCATCCGCCTTTATCTATTTTTCTGTGTGTGTGTGTATATATATATACATATATATATATATATATATATATATATATATATACTGTATATACTCGTGCATCTCCGATACTGACAAAAACGAACATACAAGGGCCACACCAACATCAAGCGAGGTCAATCTGAGCCCCCAATGTGCTCAATTATTGTGGTTGTGACAGTGGGACACTAGAGTACATGTTCAAATGAAAGTCTCCAGTAAGTGCAATTTATTATAATTTTGGTCTATCTCAAACACTAACCAAAAATGTTTCATTTTTCTCCTAAAATAGTGCTCATTTGAGATGATTAATGTTTCACAGAACTCTCTGTCTTTAGTTCATGTGTTACATTCTTATATTTAAAGTTGTTCTACTTACCCATGAAGGGTGGAATATACAAAATTCAATGTTTAATGTATAAAATATCTTATTACCATTCACAAAAGAAGAGATCTTCATTCCTGAACGCTCATTAATAATAGGAATAAAATATTATGGAATGTTATTAGTCAATTTAGCCAATATGTGTTCTTTTTATAGGGACTAGTTTTTCTTTAATAAAATGTGAATATGAAAAAACATTTAGTTTTACAAATATTTAAAAATAAATAAAGAAAAAAAATAGAACTGTTATATAGACCTTATAAATGTTCCAAATTATAACAGTTAAATAAAAATAAATATGTTATTAAATGGAAAATGAACAATAAATGCTGCATACATGATGAGATAGCAGAGAGACTGGTAAACACATTAGATAGTAGAGAAGGGGAGATGAGATATATTTGGGTATAATCAATTGAACACTAAAATGTCCAATTTTTCTATTTCTTTTTTTTATATTTTATTTATTAAAGGTCAGCATGAAAAACAAATATAATTGTGTGCCTCCATTATATTAAAAGTGCCTTCTGTCCGGTTCTAACGGGTACATGTACATAAAGTCTGGGCAGTGAAAACATTTATGCTAATTAGCTCTGCTGAGGATGGACGTTTTTTTAAAGGGAATTCATTAACTGTAATATTATTTGCTTGTGTTGTATTGTTTGAAATGAATGTTCTTTACGATATTAGGGACTAGAACTGTATTATTGTATTTAGATTTTTCTTGTTGCTAATCATTCTTTGTTTAGAAATATTTTAGTGAAGTATTGTTCCTGTATAATAAATCTGACGTCACTTCATTCATTTGGTGTCCTACTTGTATTGGGGGGTCGGGGGTTCTCTGTACCACTGCTGTGCCGTGACCAAGAGAAGAGCATCCGGAGACCAGGTACGCTCTGCACTACATTCTAACAACATCCGTTTCTAGGGGTGTTACACAAGTTGTATAATGAGCAATGTCACCAAAACCTCCCTATCTATCGATCTGATCTCTCTGAACAGGCAATGTGCTCAAGTATTTAGCTTCCTTTGACAGAATGGATCAAATCGATCTGAGCGAGGTCCAGTGAAGTGCTCAGTTTGTGTTGTGAGAGGAGTGTGGCCAACCGAGCCTCAAGGGAAGAGATTTCATGCTCTGTCTGCCTTAAGTTATGCTGATAAGATTACCCAATTTCTCTATTTCTTAAAAGAGGGGATCAAGCAATTAAAGTGGTGCTATTTCTTCCTCAATCTAGCTTACTTAAAATAAACATTGTTGATGGCAGGAAATATCATTACGTCCAGGGACTTCATTAGAGATAGACCAACCTGTTTTAACCACCATATTTTAATTGTACTAAGAAGCCATCCACACCCACTAACGTATTTTCCTAGTCCACTACCTTCTGCTATCCTGGTAGATTCCCATTTTAAAGCACTCTACAGCTGATACGTTGCTTCCTCTTTTGGAAGCCAGAAGCAGTTGAAGCTCACATGAATGAGCCAAGCAAGTCTTACCAATAAGAAATTTGAATCTGACCTGAAGCTTAGACATATTTCAATATCTGTTCTTAGTCTGTATATATGGACAACAGAACACTACATTATATCTCTTGCTCTGTATGAGGTTCTCATTCTTATCATTTGTTCCAATGCCGTATGTATAGACAACATCACCATACTACTTGTCTGGGTTTACACTGTGAATACACTTCCTAATTGTTCATATTCTGTGTTTATAGCAGTTTGTATCAGAAAGCACAGGGGAGTCGTGACCAGTCTTATTAAAGCATGATGAAAAATGCTGCACTGCTATCTCTAGGGTAGTGTTTGTAATATATACATATATTCCAGCTTTGGTGAAAACCAAAGCTGGAATTTCCCAGGCAAAATCATGTGCTTCCCCTTAAAGTGTTACTTTTCTCCAATAAGCATATTATGTGTGAGCCATAACATAGTGTGAATAAGTGACTACAAAAAATAGAAAGAAGCACCATCAGGGGATGGCTATATATATATATATATATATATATATATTTCATTTTAAATAAAAGTAACCAATGTTTCAGTTAAATCTGACTTTCATAAGGTATAGTTGCCTTTAATATTGCATTACTTTTTGCAATGACTGGGGGCCTGGAATATAGCTCCTAGTACCCTAACTGGTTCCCTTGCTGCCAATGCTGCAAGCTTGTATGCTTACTTTTAGGTTATATAAAAAGTAATGCTATACTCTAAAAGCATGATGTTTAAAGACAAACGGTGGAAAGGAGTTAACTCCTTTATTAAGTTTATAATTAATTTTGAAACTTCATTTTAGGATCAGCCACCAATGATATACCCTATTTGCTACTGAAGCTTCAACCATATCCTACAGTGAATTCACCGATCTCAGATACAAAACTTTGTACTAGGAATTTTTTTTTTTTTTATCCAAAAAAGTAATGTGAAAATACAAGGTTAAAAGAATGGTAAGAGTTTCCTTCAAAGATAAATGTGCTCAGCCAATGAGAAAAAACTTTCACCGCATTGTTAAAAAAAAGTAAAGGTTTAATCCTTTGTATCGAACGGTTTAACAGAAGCTGAATTTAGCACTGATCTTTGTAAACAGAAATGACATAACTCTTACAGAGATCAAACATTTTCACATATATTCTGCAGGTGATAATTACCAGCAGATGTGGAAAAACACAGCCGCTCTTAGAAGCATATCTTTGTATGTTTGAGTAAACCAAGACATTTCACATTAGAAATGTGGAAATAGTTTGTTAGCATATGCTACTATATAAAAAAATAGAAATCATTTTAAAAACCCTCATTTTTGCTCTAAACAAAATGTTTCAATAGCCACCCACTGACTAACTATGCATATCTTACTGTTATGTAGAGTTGGATACAATTTCCATTTAAAAAGCAGGGCTAAATTGCATCTGAAAAAAAGATACATTATACATAGTAGTATGTGGACTCGGACACATCTCATGGTTTTTATTTTGGTTTTGGCTAAACCGCCCTCGTGTGTTTTGGTTTTGGTTTTGGATCTGTAGTTTTTAGAAAAATTGCTAAAATATGCTAAAATCACATAATTTTGCTATTTGTTTTTGTTCCTACATTATTATTAACCTCAATAACACTAATTTCAAGTCATTTGCAGTCAATTTTGACCCCCTCACTGGTCACAATAATATTTTCATACACTTTTGGACAAATACTGCAGCGTCCTGACTGAATGCTAAGCGACAGAGCAATGACTCAAACACATGGCAGTTCCTAGCACATCTAGGAAACATTGGCACACAGAAGTGACATAAAAAAAAGTGGTGCAAGATGGAATTGTCCTTGGATCATGAAATCAGTTATGGTTCATTTGATCGCTCCACCCATTTCTTGGATAACTGTGGTATTTCTGCAGCTAATACATGGCGACGAGCGCTGACTCCCCTGGGATGCGTGCTTTTATCAGACCCAGACCACTGCAGGGTGCCAGACAATGCACTAAAAAGAGACATTGTAATTTCCATCAAAAGCAAGTTCATCACTGTGCGTCAAATCAGCCCAAATTCCCACAAAATTATAATATAGTAGGTACCTTTGATGTAAAGTGCAGATTACAACCACTTGATGAAACAGCAGCTAAGTGGAAGGGAATACATATACAAGTCTATTTAGACATCCATGCTTACATTACTTCTGCAAGCAATATTGTTCTTTGTTAATAAAACTGTTGTCTTTATACCATTCAAAAAAATTAAAAATAATGCTCCACTATTCTTTGGATGTTGATAGTTAATAGTAGGATCAGATGGAGTTCCAGCAGAGGTGTCACTAATTCTGGTTAATTATTTTACAGTAGACAAGACCAAATGTCATTATCTTGTGCTGAGCCATCTGCATCATCAATGTGTGTCTAAGATTTTTGGTAAGCACACAACAGTAAGTAGCACATGTAGGTAACATTGGCATACAGCAGTAGCTGAAATTTAAAGTGGTGCAAGATGGAATTGTCCTTGGGACCTCCCAACCACCCTTATGTTGGATTTTAAAAAGGAAATGCACACTTTAACAAACCAAGCACTTCAGCCACAAAAGTGCCACTCCTTGTGGCTGAAGTGCTTGGTTTGTTTGGACCACCACAAAACAAGGTAACAATGGCCTTAAGCCATCTAAGGTAACAGTGCTGTTAATTAACTCTACTGTGGCAAGATGTTGTCATCATCCTCAGCCTTATCCTCACCTTCATCAGTTTGTACATCATCCTCACACATTATTAATTCATCACCGCTGGAATCAACTATTAATGAAGTCTCAGTATTTTGATGTAATTGGCGAGAAGGGCCTTCCTCGTGGAACTTGAAGTTCATTTTTATGAACATCATATTTTCAACATTTTGAGGAAGTAGCCTCCTATGCTGATTGCTGACAAGGTTCCTGGCTGTGCTGAAAACTCTTTCCAAGTACACACTGGATGGTGGGCAGCTTAGGCAGTGCAAAGCGAGTTGGTACATGGGTCTCCAAATTACTTTTATTTCCTCCCGGTATGTAAAGGGACTGTCTGATGTGTCAATTTCTATGCTGTAATGAAAATACTCCTCCACCAACCTTTGGATGTTGATAGTAGGATCAGGTGGAGTTACGGCAGAGGTGTCACGTTTATTGCTCAATTCTTTTAGACTAGACCAGATGTCCAAATTTTGAGTCATCTGCATCATCCCTGGGTCTCTTGGGAAAGCTAAGTTTTTTACTAGCAGCAGTTGACTGAGAAACTGAAGCTCACCAGGAGCTCCTTGCATCTCTTCAGATCTGGGTCAGTTGGAAACAAAGAGAAGACATAGCTCTTAAACCGAGGATCAAGCACAGTCGCCAAAATGTTTTGATCCAATTTCAAGATTTTGATAACTCTTGGATCCTGGCAAAGCGAATAATGTACTTGATCTACAAGTCCGACATACTTAGCGTAATTGCTTTGTTTCATATTCTCCTTCAGTTTCTCAAGCTGCTTTTCCAAAAGTCTAATTAAGGGAATCACTTGACTCAAGCTAGCAATGACTAACCTTACTTCACAGGTGACTACTTTGAATGGTTTCAGCACCTTGCACAACACGGAAAGTATTCTCCACTGCACATGACTAAAATACAGCCCCCCTCCTTTCCTAATGTCATGGCTTGTGTAGTAAGCGTGGATGGCTTTTCACTGTTTCTCGATCCGCAGAAGCATATATAGGGTGGAATTTCACCTTGTCACCACCTCTTGCTTCAGTTGGTGGCAGGGCAAATTACATTTCTCTTGTAGCTGCTGCAATCTCCTACACGCTGTTGTCAAATGTCGGAAATGTCCAGATATTTTACGGTCCACAGACAGCATCTTCTGCACGTCATTTTTTAAAAAGCTCTGCACCCACAAGTTTATTGTGTGAGCAAAATAGGGAATGTGAGGGAATTCACCCAGCTGTAATGCTCTCACAATATTGGTGGCGTTATCAGAAATGACATATTCTGAGGAGAGTCCAAGCGGGATAAACCATGTTGCAATGACATCCCTTAGTTTTTGTAACAGATTGTCAGCTGTATGCCTCTTATTGAAGCTGGTGATACACAGAGTAGCCTGCCTCTGACAAATGTGACGTACTTGGGTTCATGCTGCTGCTGTTCCTGCTGGGGAAGGCAAATCACCAACCCAGTGGGTTGTCACAGTCATATAATCTTTAGTTTGTCCAGTTACACTTGTCTACACATCTGTGGTTAAGTGTACAGTGGGTAGAATGGCATTTTGTCGCCCAATAGTTACATTTTTACGAACCTTCTGGTAGAGGTGAGGAATAGCTATTCTAGTGCAATGGTGTCGTTATGGAATTTGGTAATGGGGACACAAGATCTCAAGTAACTGTCTAAAACCAGCTGCATTAATAGTGTATATTTGACGCAGATCTAATACTAGCATAGGTGCCATGGCGTCTGTGATCCGCTTTGCAACTGGGTGGCAGCTTTCATACTTGCTTCCTCTTTCATAGGATGTTTAACAGTGAAATGTTGTAAACTACTAGTAGTCTTCTTCTTGGTCTGCTTCTGGGATGAAGATTCACTCCCCCAGCAGCAGCAGTGGGACTAACGCTCAAGAATTCTCAAGAGGAATCCAGGATAGTGGAGGACTCATCTAGCCTTACCAACTTGGATGCAGGACTAACTCCGATCGCTGCTGAGGATATTGATGAGGATGGTGTTGTGGGTTTAGATTGCAGGCATCGGCATGTAGGTGACAGAAGGGACCTAGCTGATGATGGACTGCTTGTTGTTATATTTTTAGCATAATTATATGATTTTTCCAACAGCGTGCCATGATCTCGTTGCAAATGGCGTAACATGGATGAGATTCCTAGATGGTTAAGGTCCCTACCTCTACTGACTGTGGCTTTAGAAATGCTAAAAATGGCTAGACAACTGTTGTCAGGATTTGGGTAAAAATAATTCCACACATAAGAGGTGGATATTTTGGCCTTATGTCCAGGCATGACAATGGCATCCTTCTTATAATGTGCAAGAACTGCTTCCAGTGGTGCAGGACTTACACAAACAACATCATCCTCATCAACATCCTCATTAGCGCCATGTTGGCTACACAAATATCCCCCTCATTCCTATTCCAAAGTGGCATCCTCAATTTGTGTATCACCGGCTACACTTGGGCTGTTCAGGCACACATCTGCAGAAATGCTGAAAGGGCCTTCTTTATGGGTACACTATCACAATGGTCAGGTTTACACATAGCACTCGTGGATAGACTTTCCTCAGGGATTTGTGTCATTTCTGAATCTGAACATATATTTTCCTCTAAGGCCTTACTGTTTTCTTCCAGCTCAGCTTTTACATGTAAAAGTATTTGGACACCACTTTTGAGGTCTGAATGACAAGGTCTTTTTTGCATTTTGGTTTCCCTGACTTACAAACACTTTGCACTTTAATATAGGCTTTACCAGATGACGTAGAGGGATTACTGACATCATGACTGGTGCCAGCAGTTGCTTGGTGCTCCTGCTCTTCTGTGTACTGCTGTGAATCCATTTTGAAAACACAGTACACTTTGCAATGGAGCAATGGAGCACTCCTCTTTGTGTGTAACATATATAACACTGTACAATTTAACTGTAAATTCAGAAGACCAAGCCTGCCAGCCCTAATATTTGGATTTCAGCATTGACATCTAGCAAAGGAGCAATGGAGCTCTCCTCTTTGTGTGTAACCTTTATAACACCGTACAATTTGACTGCAAATTCAGAAGACCAAGCCTGCCAGCCCTAGTATTTGTATTTCAGCAATGACAATTAGCAATGGAGCAATGGAGCTCTCCTCTTTGTGTGTAATCTATATAACACCATACAATTTGACTGCAGATTTAGACAAAGCCTGCCAGCCCTAGTTTTTGTATTCCAGCAATGACAATTAGCAATGGAGCAATGGAGCTATTCTCTTTGTGTGTTACCTATATATCACAGTACAATGTGACTGCAGATTTACACCAAGCCTGCCAGTCCTATTATTTGTATTTCAGCAATAACAATTAGCAATGGAGCAATGGAGCTCTCCTGTATGTTACTGTAGACTTCATAGAACACTGCTACCCCCTCCTCTTTCTATTCTCCCTGCCCAACTGCTCTACAGACTGTGCTACCCCTTCTTTATCCCTCTGTGAAATGGCGCTAGATTGCCATGGAGGGCGGTGCTTATAGAATCCAAAACTAACGAGATCCGAGATCCAGCGACGTAACAATGACGTTTTGCCTCGTTTTCAATTCCGATACTCGGATCTCAGGTGTGTTCGGTCCGCTGGGAACTGAGCCTTAGCATCTCTACTTATTATTCAACATTTGCTTAGAAAAATAAAACACATACACAAAGGTTTTTTCAATCAGCACAAAACTAAACAAATTTAACAATTTTTTTTATCATTTTCATATATTTTGAAATCATTTTTTGTTTTTATTTATATTTTTTTATTATAATATGTATCTGGATTGTTTCTTCTGCATCTGAAAAAAAATTAAAAGACTACATTTTAATATCACAACATCATTACATGTTAGAAACATATCTTTGCTCTACATATGTAAATTGTTTACACATTTTTCTTACGCTGCAGAGTTCAGAGTTGATACAATAAGGGATTCTCTCTGCAAGATTCATCTTAGTGTGAACACAGTACTAGCCAGAGGACAGCATTTTGGAGACACATGCATGCTGTCTAAGTCTTGGCAAATACAAATTTAGTAAAGAAATTATTTTTGAGACCAATGGGTAAATTTATTAAGCTGCGTGTTTGAAAAAGTAGATGTTTTATTACATTTATTTAGTATATTCTACAAAATGACAACTAGAATCTGACTGGTTGCTATTTTCAACATGTCCACTTTTTCAAACATGCAGTTTGATAAATTTACCCCCAAGACTTTTATGCTGAATTTTTTTTTTATATATACTATTAGATAATCAATATATTTACGTTCTCCTACAGAGGACTGGGATGCTTCTCTTGAAGCAACTCATCATCATCATCATCAACATTTATTTATATAGCGCCAGCAAATTCCGCAGCGCTTTACAAATGGGAACAAACATTAATAAGACAATACTGGGTAGTACATACAGAAAGAGAGGTTAGAGAACCCTGCTCGCAAGCTTACAATCTATAGGACCCAGAGGCTCCATTTGGGATTCCTACCCAATTAATAGGGGTTCCTCCCAGTATTAATTCCATGTTTCCTCCTGGGGCTTCTCTTGGAGCTGTACTTGGGACTTTTCACTGTCCTCCAGCAGGCAGTGGTGTTCTGTAGGAAAAAAATAAAAGACACATTAGTCGTTTATTGTATATTATCTCTCTCTCCTAGTTAGTTACATAGATATAATCTTAGGATTCAATGTTAATTATTAAATGCCACACATGGAGCATTGGACGGCTACAAACACCTCAAAAACACTTGAATATGGACTTGTCCTAGAAGGTTTATTAAAACCTCAGAATGTAATCACATACTGATAATGTAACTTCCCTATTACATAGGAGACTTTGTACTTTGTCCAATGAAGGTTATTCAAAGCCACATTGCTATATAACTACATGGCCCAGATAAAACTAAAATCATATGTATCTGTTTATAACTGTGAACTTTCACCAAGCAAGCTTCCTCATTTGTTCTGCAAGGACCTGTGGTTGTCTCCAGTGGTCTTCACACAAGTGGCACTGGGGAAACAGAATGAGCCTCAAAAAGGTTCTTGTAGCCCTATAGACAGTGTTTTTATCAGCGTTGCTGACATAATTTGCTGCCAGACCCAACAATGGTCCATGACTTTTTTAAGGGCTTGCATCTCCATTCAGATGAAACTTTCTGCTCGTATGTTTGCAAGGGAATCAGACTTTTTAACGTTCTCCTCACTGATTGGCTCTCAGGCCATGTGTGAGCATAGGTAAGTTAATTGCAGATTATATTATGCTCCAAATGCATTACCAAAATATTCACCTTCTTTTAATATTGTCAAACATGCAAATGTTGAGTAAGTCATGGGAGTTAACAAACCCAAAACATTTTCAAAATCTAACAATTTAAATGCCTACAATATTATATTGCGACCTGTTTTAAGTTTAAAAAATTGTTTATGGGTGTGCAGCAGCCTGTTATTATTGTGTGAGCTTTAGGCCCCTCAAAAACTGCATTTATATCTATATGTATGTCACAATCTGCCTGCAGCTTTGTATTGGCAGGTCCTGTCTCCAGGACTATTGGACTTTATTATTGTGTTCATAGTATATATTATGGCAGTACCTCTAATTCACCAGAGGTGCTGCTATTGTGCTTTATAAGTCTCACTACTAGGGGTTAACCTGTTAGACTAATCTGCAGTTTGCAGGTCTGTGGCGGCAGAGACAGGCAGACAGAGAATTCTCCTCAGCCCCTCTGATCAGAGCGGCTGGGCACCATACTCTGCCTGTCTGTCTTTGCTGACATGGACCTGATCATAGTGTGTGGCCGAGGCAGTCTTACCTATCAAAAAGGGGATGAGGACTAAATCGCCCCTGTACAACAAAATTCTAGATCTGCCTCTGCCTCCCACACAGTTTTAATTATAGTTCCTCACAATATCTCTGTCCCAGTCATCTGTATTTTTTGATCCGATTCGGGACCTTTGGGGCTAGCTGGTGCAGGACTGAAACAGAACCTAGTGGCCTGGATGATCTTTCTGCTCAAGTAGAGTCCTCAGAGTAGCACAAGCAGTATAGGAGTATAAGGACCGGAGTCTGTGCCTGAGTACTGGGCTGGACTGGAATCCGGTGTTATACCTGACTGGAACTGTTCGTGGGAACTCAATCCCGGCTCTACTGGAATGGAACCCACTAATAACAACTCAGATAGGAAACAAACGCAAACTCAGAACAGAGCGAACTGGAACTGGAGACAGGGATAAGGAGCTCAGAACCATGACACGGACTGGCGATCTCAGGACTGCGTGGCAGGCACACTGTAAACCACACACACAGAGACAAACAACAAGATCGGAAACCGCACAAACAAAGAGACAAACAACAAGATCGGAAACCACACAAACAAAGAGACAAACAACAAGATCGGAAACCACACAAACAAAGAGACACACACAGATACACAGAACTGTAAATAAGTCCTAGAGACTCAGAATCAGCTGTAGCAAAGAACAGGTGATATCGGTAAAGCCACTGGTACTGCAGAATAGATACTGAATGATGCAAAGTTCTTACTGAGATGAGCAATCTTGCTGAATATAGAATATTGCAGGAGGATGAACAGGGTCAAGGTCAAAAGGTCAAAGTACTTGCAGAATAAAGACCTCCGGATAATGCAGGATGCTTGGAAGAAGATATGCTCTTTAGAATGCAGGATACTTGCAAAGTGATATGTAGATGGTAAAGCAGGATGTAGACAGAAGAGGATCACTTTGTAAACACAGGGAATCAGGAACAGTTCAGGAACATCTGGAACCTGGAGCCTAGAACTATCCTCAGGAGAGAAGTGTGTTGTTCTGGCAATGAACAGATCTCAGCAGCAGGTTTAAATAGGGTGTCCCAAACAACTATTGGCTGCACAGTTCATGTGATCACAGCTACTGAATCTGGTTGGTCTGGAATGATCAACTGACTGCATCCAAGATGGGCACGTCCATGCAGCAGAACAACAGTATGTGTTTGTTTACAAAGGGAGATGTGATGGACAGAAATGCTGCAGGCGACCAGGAGGGACCCAGGTAGCCGTGATGTGACAGCGGCGGATGAGGTAAGTGTGGCTAAGACCCCGATGTGTGACAGTACCCCCTCTCTTTCGAGTGGCTACTGGACACTTAGGATGGGGCTTAGCTGGAAACGTGGTGAAATTTTTAGATGAGAGATGGAGTGTGAACATCAGAAGCTTTGATTCAGGCCCTCTCTTCTAGGCCATAGCCCTTCCAGTCGACTAAATACTGTAAGGTATTATGTTGAAACCGAAAGTCCAAGATTTCTTTAAATTCATATTCAGAGCCATTTTCAGTCTGCTCTTCAGGAGAAACCAGTTTAGCTGTATAAAACTGATTTAATACCAGTGGTTTTAAGAGAGAGATATGGAAGGAGTTGGGTACTTTGAGGTAAGATGGTAAATGTAGTTTGTAGGACATTGGATTGATGACCCGGGAGATGTTAAACGGGTCAATAAAGTGAGGAGTGAATTTCATAGATGGAACTCTGAGGCATAGATTGTGAGTAGACAGCCAGACTCTGTCTCCAGGTTTCAAGCTTGGAATGGCTCGTCGCTTTTTGTCGGCCTGAATTTTGTAGCATTGGGATGATTTAAGTAGAGATTCCCATACCTGGCGCCAGTGGCCTGCAAAATTCTTTAGGAAGACTTCAGAGGCAGGAACTGAGGCTGTTGGAAGTGGAGTAAACAAAGGTACCCTGGGGTGTAGACCATAAACAATATTAAATGGTGTGGAAGCAGAGGATTCATGATAATGATTATTATGGGCAAATACTGCCCAGGGAAGCAGATCTACCTAGTCATCTTGAGAAGTGGATATGTACAATCGAAGAAATGTTTCTAGGTTTAACTCTTTCCGTTTGCCCGTTGGATTGGCTGATGTAGACCGAAGAGAAGTTTTGTTTGATCTGTAGTGCTTGGCACAAGGATCTCCAGAATTTTGCCACAAACTATATAACTTTATAAATAGCTGAGCCAGTATAGGTGATCATGGGAGACCATGGAGAGGAACAAAATGCACCATTTTGGAGAATCCGTCAACGATAAACCAGATGGAATTGGAATTGATAGAATTAGGCAAATCAGAAATAAAGTCCATAGAAATATGGGTCCAGGGTTTGGTTGGAATAGGCAGAGGCAAAATTTGACAAGCTGAAGATTGTCTTGAACTTTTATGTTGGGCACAGTTGGCACATGTGGAAACAAATTGTTGAACATCCCGAAGAAGCGTGGGCCACCAATAGCTTCTCAATATAAAAGATTGAGTTTTGCGGACGTCCTCATGACTGGCAAATCTGGAACAATGTGCCCATTGGAGCAATTTTTGACTCAGATTCTCAGGAACAAAAGTTTTCCCCTGGGGAGGTGTATTGTCAGATTTAACGACTGCGATGCTGAGCGGGCTGATGATAGGCCGCGGATCCACAGTGATGGAATCTTCCTCTTTCACCATAGAACGTGACAGAGCATCGGCCTTGTGATATTTGGAACCGGGACGGAAGGTGACATGGATATCAAATCAAGAAAAGAATAGACGTGGATTCATGCACTGTTCAGATTTAAGGTAGAGCATATTCTTGTGATCCATGTATATTGTGACAGGATAGTGAGCTCCCTCAAATAAATGCCTCTACTCTTCAAGCGCCAATTTGATGGCAAGCAGTTCTTTGTCCACCAAAGCATAATTACGTTCAGCTGGTAAAAAATTTCGAGAGAACAACCCGCAGGGATGCCATTGCTCATTAGCTGGCTTTTGGGAAAGAACTGCCCCTACTCCGACAGATGAGGCATCAACTTCCAAGTAGAATGGATGGGTTAAATCTGGTTGCCTGAGTATTGGAGCATAAATAAATGCTTGTTTCAGAAGCATTGAAAAGCAGTTTGGGCTTCTTCAGACCATTTGGCAGGATAAGCTCCTTTTGTGGTGAGGGCAGTGAGTGGTGCTACCACAGTAGAGTAGCCGCGAATAAATTTTCGAAAATAGTTAGCGAATCCCAGAAATCGCTGTACTGCCTTTAGTGTAGATGGTTGAGGCCAGTTAAGAATAGCTTAACAGCTTCTCTGGGTCCTTACGGACACCAGTCCCCGAGATTATATACCCCAGGAACGGAATGGATTCAACTTCGAAGGTGCATTTTTCAAGCTTGCAGTACAGTTTATTCCTTCTGAAACGGCTGAGGACCTCTTTAACATTATTATTATTATTATTATTATTAATATTTACTTATAGGGTGCCACTAGGTATCTGTAGCGCCATACAGGGACAGACAGAAACATGGTACAGGGTGAGACAGCACGGAACAGTTAACAAAAATCACAGTAACTCGGAAGCTCAAAGTACAGCTAGATGAAAAGTGAGAGCCCCCGGGGGTAGTGAGAGGGGTAGAAGGGCCTCACGGAAGAGACAAGGAGCTGGAGAGCAAAGAGGCGGTGGGGGTTGGAGGACTGGGAGGAGATGAGAGATTTAAAGAAAGATTGTTTGGTGAGAGAGAGGGTGGAGCTGTAGGAAGAGAGGATGAACTTAAAATGGAGAAAATCAGCCAGGGAGAGGGATTTTCTTCAGTGTCGTTCAGCCGTTCGGGAGCATTTTTGGAGGAAGCGGGTGAATTTGGAGTGCCAGGGTTGGGGTTTGGAGCAACGGGGGTTGACAGAGTGGGCCGGGGCGATGCCGTCGAGAGCAGAGGTGACCGTGTGGTTGTAGAGGGAGACCGCCTGGTTGGGGCAGGCCTGGGAGGAAAGGGGAGAAAGGAGAATATCGAGAGTAGAGGACAGAGTAGTAGGATCAAGAGCGTCAAGGTTGCGCCTGGACTGAGTAGGAATGGGCGTGGGGAGGTGAGCGGAAGAGGAGGAGAGACAGAAAGAGAGAAGATGGTGGTCGGAGAGAGGAAAGGGAGAGATGGAGAAGTCAGAGAGATTACAGAGGAAGGAGAAGACTAGGTCGAGGGAGTGACCAAGGCAGTGGGTAGAGGAAGAGGTCCATTGTGTATGGCCAAGGGAGGAGGAGAGGGTGAGCAGTTTAATGGACGCAGGGTCAGTGGGGTTGTCGATAGCAAAGTTAAAGTCGCCGAGGATGATGGAGGGGGGGTCAGAGGAGAGGGGGTGAGGAAGCCAGGTGGCGAAGTTGTCAATGAAGAGGGAGGTAGGACCAGGGGGGCGGTAGATGACAGTGACGTGGAGGTGGATGGGGTAGAAGAGACGAATGGAGTAGGCTTCAAAGGAGGAGAAGGAAAGGGAGGGTTCAGGGGATGACACGAAAAGTACAGGCGGAGGAAAGGAGGAAGCTCACACCACCGCCTGGATGGGCTCCGGGTCTGGTGGAGTGGGTGAAGGAGAGGACATCAGAGGAGAGAGCGGCGGGGGGGGCAGTGTCAGAGAACCAGGTTTCAGTAATGGCAAGAAGGTTAAAAGAGTTGGACAAGAAGAGGTCATGGATAGCGGTGAGTTTGTTGTGGACGGATCTTGCATTCCAGAGGGCACAGGAGAAGGGGAAGGAGGAGAGATGGGGATAAGGTTGGCAAAGTCTGCGATGGGACTGGATATCTGAGGAGAAAATGAGGATATTGTCCAAACATACCACAACAGTATGGTACAGTAAGTCCCGAAAGATTTAGTTTCCGAAATTTTGAAAAACCGCTGGGGCATTGTTCAGTTCCAATGGCATGACGAGATATTCGTAGTGCCCATCCCTGGTGTTAAAGGCGGTTTTCCACTCATTGCCACGCCACGGAAATCAAATTGTAGGTTCTATGGAGATCTAACTTTGTAAATATTTTAGCACCTTTGAGGAGCATAGGATACTGGGCCTTGATGGTAATGTCACTGAGACCACGGTAATCGATGCAGGGACGTAATCCACCATCCTTTTTCTTTACAAAAAAAACCCCGACTCCTTCCGGTGAAGATGATGGGCGAATGAAGCACCTTTCCAAGTTCTCTTTTATATATTCAGACATAGATTTTGTGTCAGGGATATAAAGAGGGTAGACTCTGCCACGTGGTGGGGTTTTACTCGTTACAAGATCAATGGGACAGTCCTAATTCCGATGAGGTGGTAGAGTTTCAGCTGCCTGTTTACTGAAAATGTCTGTGAACTCTTGGTAGGCAGAAAGAGCTGGCGACACTTCAGAGGTGGAGCAATGTGGAAGAACAAGTAAACAGGACCCGAAACAAGTTGAACCCCATTTCAAGATTTACGAAGTCAATCATTCGCTATGGGGGTTTTGCGTTTAATGCAATGGAAACCCGAGAACCACAGGACTAGTGGCTTCTGGGATAACGAGAAATGGAAAGAGACTCGTAATGCAGAACTCCTATTTGTAGCATCACTGGAGAAGTCTGATGCATAATGGTACCCCCTGTATTTCAGCTACCATCAACCGCATAATTGTGCATAAATATTTCTGGCTGTCAAAAGTCATATATGTCAGCAGTATCTACTAAATAATTTTTAGCACTCCTCAGTGCTTTTGGGGTGTCCTCCCTAATTGTGCATTAATATTTCTGGCTGTCAAAAGTCATATCTGTCATCAGTATCTACTAAATAATTTTTAGCACTCCTCAGTGCTTTTGGAGTGTCCTCCCTAATTGTGCATTAATATTTCTGGCTGTCAAAAGTCATATCTGTCAGCAGTATCTACTAAATAATTGTTAGCACTCCTCAGTGCTTTTGGGGTGTGCTCCCTAATTGTGCATTAATATTTATGGCTGTCAAAAGTCATAACTGTCAGCAATATCTACTAAATAATTTTTAGCACTCCTGAGTGCTTTTGGGGTGTCCTCCCTAATTGTGCATTAATATTTCTGGCTGTCAAAAGTCATATCTGTCAGCAGTATCTACTAAATAATTTTTAGCACTCCTCAGTGCTTTTGGGGTGTCATCCCTAATTGTGCATTAATATTTCTGGCTGTAAAAAGTCATATCTGTCAGCAGTATCTACTAAATAATTTTTAGCACTCCTCAGTGCTTTTGGGGTGTCCTCCCTAATTGTGCATTAATATTTCTGGCTGTCAAAAGTCATATCTGTCAGCAGTATCTACTAAATAATTTTTAGCACTCCTTAGTGCTTTTGGGGTGTCCTCCCTAATTATGCATTAATATTTCTGGCTGTCAAAAGTCATATCTGTCAGCAGTATCTACTAAATAATTTTTAGCACTCCTCAGTGCTTTTGGGGTGTCCTCCCTAATTATGCATTAATATTTCTGGCTGTCAAAAGTCATATCTGTCAGCAGTATCTACCAAATAATTTTTAGCACTCCTAAGTGCTTTTGGGGTGTCCCCCATAATTGTGCATAAATATTTCTGGCTGTCAAAAGTCATGTCTGTCAGCAGTATCTACCAAATAATTTTTAGCACTCCTCAGTGCTTTTGGGGTGTCCCCCATAATTGTGCATAAATATTTCTGGCTGTCAAAAGTCATATCTGTCAGCAGTATCTACCAAATAATTTTTAGCACTCCTCAGTGCTTTTGGGGTGTCCCCCATAATTGTGCATAAATATTTCTGGCTGTCAAAAGTCATATCTGTCAGCAGTATCTACCAAATAATTTTTAGCACTCCTCAGTGCTTTTGGGGTGTCCCCCATAATTGTGCATAAATATTTCTGGCTGTCAAAAGTCATATCTGTCAGCAGTATCTACCAAATAATTTTTAGCACTCCTCAGTGCTTTTGGGGTGTCCCCCATAATTGTGCATAAATATTTCTGGCTGTCAAAAGTCATGTCTGTCAGCAGTATCTACCAAATAATTTTTAGCACTCCTCAGATTACGGCCGTGCCTACCAGGTAAGGGCTGTCCGAGAATACGGCAAAGAACGAGGACACGGTCAGTCCAAGCTCACTTGCCGCCTCCTCACTTTGCTCTTGCCAAGGCACGGGGGACTACAGGCACTTGAGACCAGGACTGGTCCCGCCTCACCGAAAGGGGAATCGAGCGTGATACTCACCGGGACACTCCCACATACGATCCTGTTCTCCTGCCCCTTCCCGACACCTGCGGAGGACAAGAACACACAGCCTCCCTCTGCACTCTCAGTGAGACTAAGATGGCACCCACAAAACTAAACTGACTACAACAGCGACCCGACCCTAACAACACTCTAATAGTCGGCAACGCAACTACGTCAAACAACTATGTCTACCTAGGTGTGGTGCACTAACGGAACTGCTCACTTACCACTACGGGGAACACCAGCCGGTGTTCACGGACTAAACCGGAGGGCGGTTCCTAACCCCCTCACCCAGGTCGTACCAAGAAGCTGCCTTCTTGCTATGGGATCACCCACGGATCTTAAGGACCGGCTGCACGAGGCCCGACTGAGGCTCACTGGAACAGCACGCTAACCCGCGTACAGACTGCCGCCCGGAACAGCCGATCAAAACTGAAACGCCCGACTGCCTGCACCCAAGTATCGAACACGTGTCCCACTCCGGAACCGCCAAGTAACCTGCACGGAACTGAGGACTAGGACTCTCAACCGGAACCACGGGACGCCCCCTGGAACTGCGTTGAGATGTGCTGTACTGCCACTGACTCACTCAGTCACCCCCTCTGGAAACCAGTGCGACCCCAGGGACCTAAGGGACGGGAAAAACTACGTGTGTTCTTCCCTGACTATGTGTACGCTGGTAACTACACTTGTCCCCCACAGCACGGGTTAGCACAGAAAAACACAGGAACAAGAGCCTACCTTTAATGGGGGCCTGACGTCTTGCCCCTGGACACAATTATGTAGCACACCCCAAAATACCGTAATACAAACAATACTCGCCGCACAGACAAAATAAATGCAGTATACAGTACTTTACTGTCACGTTACCAGAGAGACTTCAACTGGATCCTGATAGTTCAGCCGAGATTGACGTTACTTCAGCGAGGGGCGCGGAGTCTAACAAGTGAAAGGTGTTCACCAGAGATTCCCGCAAGGGAATATGGGCTTTTGCGGCTTCCACTTGCAGGTCGCGGTCCCCTGGAGAAGTTCTCAGCGAACACAGCAGACGGAGCGTAGAATCAGGTAGAAGTAGCGCTGTCACTTGATAGCGGTGTTTAGGCGGGAGGTTTGGCAGCGTTGTCACTCGAGAGAGGAAATATAACTGGGATGTTCAGCGAAGTAGTCACTAGGGAGCTGGTTAGCAGGAAAAGATAGTGTCGCCACTTGGAAGTGCTTTACCGGAATGCTAGCAGCGTAGTCACCTGGAGGTGAGTTCCCCGGAGAGACGTAGCTTGGAAGCTTGAGGGAATAGCAAAAACACAGGAGCTGTTTCCAATCTTAAAGTCAGGGATTGACTGAAAGAACCAGCATTGAGTTCTGGTCAGAGGAAGTAGATATAGTGCAGTTCCAATTGGACAGCCAATAGAGGGCAGTGAGAACACATAAAACAGTTAGACGGTTCTGCGCATGCGCAGAACCACTGAGCGCTGAACGGAAGAAGGGGAGAGACAGCGCTGGAGAGCTGCAGCAGCGTGGACCAGGTAAGTGAAAGAAATAGCGGGTCTTGGTGGGGATGGCCTCTGTAGTTAGTGGGTACACCCGCCGGCTCCCGGGGAGGCAGCGGGAGTCCGGCGTGTGACAGTACCTCCCCCTTTAGAGGTGGGCACCGAACACCTAGGACCTGGTTTCTTCGCAAATTTGGAATGAAATTTTTTCAGCAGAAGAGGAGCACGGATGTCTGCAGCTCGTACCCAGGAGCGCTCTTCGGGACCGTACCCCTTCCAATCCACTAAATACTTGATTGTTCCTCTAGAATTTTTGGAATCCAGAATATGGCTGATCTCGAATTCATCAGTTTGTTGGAGAGAAAGGGGAGTGGTAGATGTGACAGGAACCGAGAACCGATTAATGATGAGTGGTCTCAATAAGGAAATATGAAAGGCATTGGCAATACGTAGAGTGGGTGGTAGCCGTAGCTTAAAACACACGGGACTGATTACTTGAATGATCCTATAAGGACCAATGTAGCGAGGAGCAAGTTTCATGCAGGGCACTTTAAGACGGATGTTCTTTGTAGATAACCACACCTTGTCGCCAACCTTCAAAAGAGGAATAGCTCTGCGTTTTTTATCTTCTGCCAGCTTGTAGCGAGTAGAGGATTTCTGAAGGGCCTTTCGAACTCGAGACCAAATGGATAGAAAGTCCTGTCGAAGAGTGTTAACTGCTGGAACTTGGGTGGGAGGGAGGGCTGAAAACTCTGGCATACGCGGATGGCCTCCAAATACCACGGAGAACGGAGTGGTTGATGTGGATTCGTGAAAGGAATTGTTATGTACGAACTCTGCCCAGGGTAGCAAATCCACCCAATTACTCTGGTTGGCTGAAGAAAATATCCTGAGAAACGTCTCCAGATCCTGATTGACCCTTTCTGTCTGGCCGTTGGTCTGGGGATGATATGCGGAGGAGAATTTCAGACGGATACCCAGAAGATGACAAAGGGATCTCCAGAATTTTGAGACAAATTGTACCCCACGATCCGAGACAATTTCAGCGGGGCAGCCATGTAGTCGGAAGATTTCCTTAATGAAATGTTGAGCTAGACATGCTGAGGATGGAAGGCCGATGAGTGGAACGAAGTGTGCCATTTTCGAGAAACGGTCCACAATAACCCAGATGGTATTAAATTTATTAGCTGGAGGTAGGTCAGTGATGAAATCCATGCTAAGATGGGTCCATGGCTTGGTAGGTAGTGGAAGAGGTTGAAGTAACCCTTGTGGAACCTGGCGAGTAATTTTGTTTTGGGCACAGATAGGGCAGGCAGCCACGAAATCTTTAACTTCGGAATGGAATTTGGGCCACCAGTACTGTCGAGAGAGTAGTTCGGATGTTTTACGAGAGCCAAGATGACCTGTAAATCGTGAAGAATGACACCAGTGAAGAAGGCTCTTCCGTAGATGAGGAGGAACAAATGTTTTTCCCTGGGGGGGAATGGGGTTTGAGGAAGTTGAGAATAATTTAATGCATTTGGAGTCCAGGATGGGGCGTTCCAGCAAGGTGTCTGATCCCAAATTTTCTGGGAAAGCCCGGGATAATGCATCCGCTTTCTTATTTTTGATACCGGGTTTGAAGGTGACCCGCAGATCAAAGCGGGTAAAAAAGAGGGACCAGCGGGCTTGACGTGGATTCAGGCATTGGGCTGACTGGAGATAGAGTAGATTCTTATGATCCGTGAAGATCGTAACCGGGTGACGAGCCCCCTCTAGAAGATAACGCCACTCAGTTAGAGCCAACTTCATGGCCAGGAGTTCTTTATCCCCAATGGCGTAATTACTCTCTGCTGGCAGGAACTTGCGGGAGAAGAAAGCGCAGGGATGGAACTTGCCTTGAATACTTTTTTGCGAAAGAACTGCTCCTACACCGGTGGAAGATGCATCCACCTCTAGGAAAAAAGGAAGAGAGACATCGGGTTGCTGGAGGATAGGTGCCGATGAAAAGGCTCTTTTGAGAAATTGGAACGCTTCCAATGCTTCTGTGGTCCAATTTTGCGGGTTTGCCCCTTTTCGGGTGAGAGCTGTCAGAGGTGCCACCACAGATGAGTAACCAGCAATAAAGCGCCTGTAATAATTGGAGAAACCCAAAAAACGTTGGATGGATTTGAGTGTAGTTGGTTGGGGCCAGTTGATTATAGCATGAACTTTTCCCGGGTCCATTTGTAGACCGGATCCAGAAACCAAATAGCCCAGGAAAGGCAACTTAGGAACCTCAAATATGCATTTCTCCAATTTGCAGAACAAATGGTTGGTACGTAATCTGGAAAGAACTTCAGCCACATGTAAACGATGATTGGGAAGGTCTTTGGAGAAGATTAAGATGTCATCCAGATATACTACTACATTGGAATATAGCAGATCGCGAAAGATTTCATTCACAAACCCCTGGAAAACGGCTGGGGCGTTACATAAGCCAAACGGCATCACTAGATATTCGTAATGGCCGTCCCGTGTATTAAAAGCCGTCTTCCACTCATCCCCAGAGCGAATCCGGATCAGGTTGTAAGCTCCGCGTAGATCGAGTTTAGTGAAGATTCTCGCACCTTTAATGCGATCGAAGAGTTCGGTGATTAATGGAATGGGATAGCGGTTTTAAATAGTGATGGAGTTCAGGCCTCTGTAGTCGATACACGGACGGAGAGCTCCATCTTTTTTTTTCACAAAGAAAAACCCGGCCCCGGCGGGTGAGGAGGAAGGTCTGATGAAACCACGTTGCAGATTTTCCTTGATGTAGAGTGTAGTAGCCTCTGTCTCGGGCAGTGAGAGCGGATAGACTCGACCTCGTGGAGGAGTTTTCCCCGGAATGAGATTGATGGGGCAATCCCAAGCTCGATGGGGTGGTAGACGCTCAGAGGAGGCTTTAGAGAAGACATCCGAAAAGGAAGAATACTGGTGCGGTAACATAACTGTGGTGGGTTCTGAAGGAATCTGTGTGAAGCCGAGAGGTTTGACTGGTGTTAGGCATTGGCGAGAGCAGGCAGGGCCCCACGCAATGATTTGTGATGAAGGCCAATCCAGATGGGGTGAATGTAGATGAAGCCATGGTAGACCTAGGATGATTGGGCTGATGGTTAGTGGGAGAACGAGAAAGGAAATCTTTTCCCAGTGGAGAGCCCCAACTTGCATGGAGATGGGTTTTGTTCGTTTAAGAATACTACCATTAGGGAGACGGGAACCGTCAATGCCCGTAGTAGCCAAGGGCTTTTTCAGCGGAACAGTGGGCAGCGCTAGCCTAGTAACCAGAGATTGTGACATAAAGTTCCCGGCTGCTCCAGAATCCAACAAGGCCTTGGACGACTGGGGCCCTGAAAGCAAATGTAAGGTGACAGGGAAAGAACACGTTAGATCTGGAAAAGAAGTTGGAGAGGAAGTAAGAGTCCCTAGACTGACCTCTCCCGTGCAGGCTAGGGTTTGTCGTTTCCCGAACGCCGGGTACATGAAGCCAGGAGGTGACCAGGATCTCCACAATATAGGCATAGTTTATTCTTCATTCTTCTCTCTCTTTCATCCGGAGATAAACGGGAGCGCCCCAGTTGCATAGGCTCATCCGTAGATGTTGGTGGTTGAAAACGAGGAGCTAGACGAAAGGTAGACCGTCTAGGAAGGTCTTTCTCGGACGATCTTTCCCGAAGCCGAAGATCTACCCGGTTGCAGAGAGAAATTAGGGCATCTAAGGTGGGTGGCAATTCTTGAGAAGAGAGGGCATCCTTGATTTTATCTGACAGCCCTTGCCAGAAGGCAGCAACAAGAGCCTCATCGTTCCACTGGAGCTCGGAAGCTAGGGTCTGAAACTCAATAACGTATTGAGCCACAGAACGGGAATTTTGACGTAGTCTTAGGATGCTAGTAGCAGCGGATGTCACTCGTCCCGGCTCATCAAAAATCCTCCTGAATGCCGAAGTGAAGCCGGAAACATCATTGAGGAGATTGTCATTACGTTCCCAAAGAGGCAAGGCCCATGCCAGAGCTTTCCCGGATAGGAGGGAGACCATATAAGCGACCTTTGACCTGGGAGTAGGAAAATTCTGAGGTAATAACTCAAATTGGATGGAGCACTGATTTAAAAAGCCTCGGCAAGAGGTAGGATCACCATCAAATTTGGAGGGTGTAGGCAAACGCAGAGAGGAAGCGGCTGCAGCAGGGACTTCGACTGCTTGTGGTTGAGCAGCCGGCTGAGGCGGGGTCTCCTGTAAGGCGTCTAAACGGGATGCCAGAGTTTGCAAACCTTGCAGAAGTTGCATCTGAACTGCATCCTGACGCTCCACTCTTCCAACCAGGTGTTGAAGCATGTCCTTGGCGGAAGGTTCTCTATCAGGATCTGACATGGCTGGTTCTTAGTGTCACGTTACCAGAGAGACTTCAACTGGATCCTGATAGTTCAGCCGAGATTGACGTTACTTCAGCGAGGGGCGCGGAGTCTAACAAGTGAAAGGTGTTCACCAGAGATTCCCGCAAGGGAATATGGGCTTTTGCGGCTTCCACTTGCAGGTCGCGGTCCCCTGGAGAAGTTCTCAGCGAACACAGCAGACGGAGCGTAGAATCAGGTAGAAGTAGCGCTGTCACTTGATAGCGGTGTTTAGGCGGGAGGTTTGGCAGCGTTGTCACTCGAGAGAGGAAATATAACTGGGATGTTCGGCGAAGTAGTCACTAGGGAGCTGGTTAGCAGGAAAAGATAGTGTCGCCACTTGGAAGTGCTTTACCGGAATGCTAGCAGCGTAGTCACCTGGAGGTGAGTTCCCCGGAGAGACGTAGCTTGGAAGCTTGAGGGAATAGCAAAAACACAGGAGCTGTTTCCAATCTTAAAGTCAGGGATTGACTGAAAGAACCAGCATTGAGTTCTGGTCAGAGGAAGTAGATATAGTGCAGTTCCAATTGGACAGCCAATAGAGGGCAGTGAGAACACATAAAACAGTTAGACGGTTCTGCGCATGCGCAGAACCACTGAGCGCTGAACGGAAGAAGGGGAGAGACAGCGCTGGAGAGCTGCAGCAGCGTGGACCAGGTAAGTGAAAGAAATAGCGGGTCTTGGTGGGGATGGCCTCTGTAGTTAGTGGGTACACCCGCCGGCTCCCGGGGAGGCAGCGGGAGTCCGGCGTGTGACATTTACATGCTACTCACCCAAGCACACCGCTGCTAGCCAACCAGCCGGTTGCTACAGCACCCACAGGAGCCTCCGCTCTACTGTACCTTCTAACTCCGTGTGCTCAGCTCACACAGGACCGCGCCTACACTCACGAGGCTCTCACACCTCTATCACACCACCACCAGGGCCCTATGCCCTACACACCATGGGCCTCTTGCCCAGTTGCACACAGAGCCTTGTGCTCTGATTAATGGGCCTCAGCCCCCTCTCTAACTCAGGGCTCTGAGCCCACTAACTAGGGCCTTGTGCCCTGCTACCTAGGGGTACTAGCCCCTGCCTACTCAGGCCTGGTGGCCTCCCTAGCTCTCTACTAGGGCCTTGTGCCCTGCCACAGCCTATGGGCTATCAGCCCCCTGACTAGGCCCTGTGGCCTTTCCTATGGCCTCTAAGCCACTACCTTCCTAAGGGCCTTGTGCCCTTTTACACCTGGGGTTCTGTGCCCCCTATCTAACTAACAGGGGCTTATCCCCTTTATCAATAATTGGGCTATGTGCCCTAATACCTAATAGGAGCCTAGTGCCCAACTCCTGTAACAGGGCCTTGCGCCCTTTTAACACTTTATGGCCTACTGGCCCACTACTTTACAAAGGCTTACTGCCCCATTCCCTGGGCCTTGTGCCCCTAATTCAATGTCCCACGGGCCTAGTGCCCGACTGAACGTTGAGTGTACTTACCTGCTCTGCGCAGGATACTCAACTTGCCACGCCGTCTTCTTCTTTCTCCGGGTCTTCCAGACCCTCCAGCTGGCGGCGCCTCTTCTCCTCTTTGGCGCTGGGTCTGCTGCTGCTGCTGGGGCGGGGGAGCTCTCAGCCCTTACAAGGGCTCCCCGCCGACGATCTCCGCTCCGCCGGCTTCTGTTCTTGCCGCTCTGGGCGTCCCACGTTGTCCTTCTCTCTCCGCCGCCGACTCTCTTCTCTCAAAATGGCGCCACCCGGCAACTTATATAGTCGCCGGCGTGACGTCATTAGCTGGCATGAGCGCTGATTGGCTCGCGTCGGTGCCAATCTTTTAAATGGCCGGGCGCGAGCCGCGATTGGCTCGTGAATCCGGCCGCTGATTGGCCAGCGAGAAAAGATGAGCCCTGATTGGCTCAGCCATCCTCCGCTGCCATTACCTGAAAGAAAGAAGCCACGATACTCACAGCTAGATCGATGGACGGGTAAGTTCTTCTCCTCTTCTTTCTTCCTGCTGGGCACCATCAGGGACCTCCTCAGCCCCTCCAGGGGCACAGCGCTGGCGGACATCTTCACCCTCTTCACGGGCACCGGGCATAGAAACATCTTCGGCCCCTCCAGGGGCACAGCGCTGGCGGGGGTCTCCTCCGGGGACATCTCCACAGCAGTCCACATTTAATCAGAATGAGCAACCAGGTTCTGTCACCAGTCCTGATGTTAGTGTTCCCAGTATGTCATCTGGGCAAGGCAATGTCAAACTGCAGAGTGTTTCGAAATCAGTCCAAAAAACAAAATAAAAAAAAACAATGAAGCGAAAAAGAAGTGTTACTGAGCAAAAGTTAAGTGCCGATAAAAAAAAATTGCCAACATGCCATTCTACACACGCAGTGGCAAAGAGAGAATGAGGCCTTCACCTTTAGCTATTAGTGGCAGATCCCAAAAAGTTACTGAGCCTACAGTTGGTGCACAACTATTGTTACGCATCAAAGCCGAGCTGCAAGATAACAGTAAGGCATTAGAGGATAATGTTTGCTCTGATTCACAAATGACAACAATCCCTGTGGAGAGTCCAATCAACAGTGGGATGTCTAATCGTGAGCATTCTGCTGATGTGTGCCTTAATAGCCCGAGTGTAGCCGGTGATACCCAATTTGAGGATGCCACTTTGGAATTAGAAGAGAATGAGGGGGAGATTTGTGTAGGCGACGAGGGAGCTAATGAGGATGTTGATGAGGATGAGGTTGTTTGTGTAAGTCCTGCACCAGTGGCAGCAGTTCTGGCACGTGACAAGAAAAAGACCATTGTCATGCCTGGGCATAAAACAAAAAAAATCCACTTCTTATGTGTGGACTTATTTCTACCCAAATCCAGACAACAATTGTATAGCCATTTGTAATGTATTTCAAGCCACAGTCAGTCGAGGGAGGGACCTTAACCATCTTGGAACCTCGTCTATGTTACGCCATTTAACGAGAGTTCATGGCAAAGTGTTGGGAAAAGCTGAAAGTTCTTCCCAAAAAAATACAAGCACTCCATCATCAGCTAAGACCCTCTGCTCACCGACATCCCGACGGCTACAAAATACACCCACCACACCATCCTCATCAATATCCTTAGTAGCGCTCGGAGTTAGCCTGGCATCCCACTTAAGGCTGGATGACTCCTGCACTATTATTGATTCCTCTGAAGAAAGCGTTAGTCCCACTGCTGCTATTTATGCCCAAAATACATCGTGGGCTATTACCTCTAGGACTGCTAAACAAACGGGATCCCATATACCTCTTATACAGAGAAAGACTGTTTGTATTCATTGACTTACATCAAGTTTCACACTGCCGGATGTAACGTGTATAATAACTGTGGAGTTGTTTGGATCTCTCATTCATTAAGGAGACACATTGTTGCCGTATATATCCATACTAATACAGGATCTCACCTTATTTGGCTGTATTGAATGAGAAAGTTTCTTATACATTATAATATGGAGTTAAGATGCTAGAGTCCGTTTTTTGCACATCTTAAGGAGCACTCATTGGATGCTGTGTATATGTATTTTAACTATTAAAGGGGATATACTTCGACCTATATCTGGATCAGCATTTTATCTATTTTTTCCATTGTGTGTCAAATATTTTCCTATCACATGCACAAGCCCTGGGGGTAACTAAGAACTAAAGAGCATATTGAGCTCTATGTGAAAGGGGACTGCTAAATGCAAAGACAACTTTTAGACTTGCTTAACAGATTCATTCTGGGAGTTGATATTTTGTGTCACAAATGCTATCTTTAAAGAATGCAGGTAATGGACAAAAATGGAAAAAATAATAATAATAATAATAATAATAATAATAATAATAATAATAATAAGTCGCTTATTTTGTGACCCCTTCATGCACCATGACATTGAGTCTACCAAAATATGGAGCAGGCGGCATTGCATCGCTATTCTTTCACCAGAAAGTCATTAAAATTTTTCTCCACAATTTTTTCTAATTCTTTAGGTTAGCACCACATGTGTACTCCTCCTTTTGTCAAAAACATGGAAAAGAATGAATTATCTGACCACTACTTTGTAGGCCATTGTCTATACTTCTTGCACTACTCGATTTATCCCATTTTTACCTGTTTTACCTTGTTCTTCGCGTTAACGCATGGATATCACAATTCTGTGGTATGAGGTTTTCCCACTATTGTTCTTTTATGATAATGTTTTTCCCTCAGAATTTCACGTTGACATCACCTAGACATTGTTGGTTACTGCCAAAACATGCCACAACAGCATTTCCTCTTTCACAGTCACTGAGGTCTCCTATTACAGCCATATTAAACAAAATTATTGGCAACAGCATTTCTATATATGTCCCAGTTTGTTAATAGTTTAATTAATGTGTGAGCCACACTTGTGTCAATGCTTTCAATGAGCTTGATGGCCCTCATTTACCCAGGTGTTTCAAAAAAATGTGTACACTACCTACATAAATGATTGATTTAGGTGCAATCTTAATGTGTGAGTGGGGTTTGGTGCAGTGACAGTGAAGCATTTACAATCTGCAGTTTATGCCTGATGCCTCAAATTATAGTGTTCTTGTCACATTATGTTTTTGTTATCAGCACTTCAACTAACTAGCTACTTATAACTAGAGATGGGCGGGTCCGGTTCTCCGAGAACCGAACCCACCCGAACTTTGGGTATCCGAGTACCGAGCTGAGCAGCTCGGTACTCTCCCGTCCGTTCCGAATCCAAATCGAGGCCGAACGTCATCGTGACGTCGGCGGATCTCGGGGCTCCGTTCTTCAACTTTATAAATACACGCCTCCACAGCAATCCATCGCCATTTGACAGAGGGAGACAGCAGGGTGTAGTCAAAGGCTGATTAGAGCAGAGACAGAGAATACAATATTGTTCTTGCAATTGCTCTAACCAAAATCACTAGTGCAGAGAGGAGGATAGAGGTTTATTATTTTTTCTTAATATTTGGCACTCCCCAGTGCTTTTAAGGTGTCCCCCATAATTGTGCATAAATATTTCTGGCTGTCAAAAGTCATATCTGTCAGCAGTATCTACCAAATAATTTTTAGCACTCCTCAGTGCTTTTGGGGTGTCCTCCCTAATTGTGCATTAATATTTCTGGCTGTCAAAAGTCATAACTGTAAGCAGTATCTACTAAATAATTTTTAGCACTCCTCAGTGCTTTTGGGGTGTCCTCCCTAAGTGTGCATTAATATTTCTGGCTGTCAAAAATCATATCTGTCAGCAGTATCTACTAAATAATTTTTAGCACTCCTCAGTGCTTTTGGGGTGTCCTCCCTAATTGTGCATTAATATTTCTAGCTGTCAAAAGTCATAACTGTCAGCAGTATCTACTAAATAATTTTTAGCACTCCTCAGTGCTTTGGGGGTGTCCTCCCTAATTGTGCATTAATATTTCTGGCTGTCAAAAGTCATATCTGTCAGCAGTATCTACTAAATAATTTTTAGCACTCCTCAGTGCTTTTGGGGTGTCCTCCCTAATTGTGCATTAATATTTCTGGCTGTCAAAAGTCATATCTGTCAGCAGTATCTACTAAATAATTTTTAGCACTCCTCAGTGCTTTTGGGGTGTCCTCCCTAATTGTGCATTAATATTTCTGGCTGTCAAAAGTCATAACTGTCAGCAGTATCTACTAAATAATTTTTAGCACTCCTCGGTGCTTTTGGGGTATTCTCCCTAATTGTGCATTAATATTTCTGGCTGTCAAAAGTCATATCTGTCAGCAGTATCTACTAAATAATTTTTAGCAATCCTCAGTGCTTTTGGGGTGTCCTCCCTAATTGTGCATTAATATTTCTGGCTGTCAAAAGTCATATCTGTCAGCAGTATCTACCAAATAATTTTTAGCACTCCTCAGTGCTTTTGGGGTGTCCTCCCTAATTGTGCATTAATATTTCTGGCTGTCAAAAGTCATATCTGTCAGCAGTATCTAATAAATAATTTTTAGCACTCCTCAGTGCTTTTGGGGTGTCCTCCCTAATTGTGCATTAATATTTCTGGCTGTCAAAAGTCATATCTGTCAGCAGTATCTACTAAATAATTTTTAGCACTCCTCAGTGCTTTTGGGGTGTCCTCCCTAATTGTGCATTAATATTTCTGGCTGTCAAAAGTCATAACTGTAAGCAATATCTACTAAATAATTTTTAGCACTCCTCAGTGCTTTTGGGGTGTCCTCCCTAATTGTGCATTAATATTTCTGGCTGTCAAAAATCATATCTGTCAGCAGTATCTACTAAATAATTTTTAGCACTCCTCAGTGCTTTTGGGGTGTCCTCCCTAATTGTGCATTAATATTTCTAGCTGTCAAAAGTCATAACTGTCAGCAGTATCTACTAAATAATTTTAAGCACTCCTCAGTGCTTTTGGGGTGTCCTCCCTAATTGTGCATTAATATTTCTGGCTGTCAAAAGTCATATCTGTCAGCAGTATCTACTTAATAATTTTTAACACTCCTTAGTGCTTTTGGGGTGTCCTCCCTAATTGTGCATTAATATTTCTGGCTGTCAAAAGTCATATCTGTCAGCAGTATCTACTAAATAATTTTTAGCACTCCTCAGTGCTTTTGGGGTGTCCTCCCTAATTGTGCATTAATATTTCTGGCTGTCAAAAGTCATAACTGTCAGCAGTATCTACTAAATAATTTTTAGCACTCCTCAGTGCTTTTGGGGTATCCTCCCTAATTGTGCATTAATATTTCTGGCTGTCAAAAGTCATATCTGTCAGCAGTATCTACTTAATAATTTTTAACACTCCTCAGTGCTTTTGGGGTGTCCTCCCTAATTGTGCATTAATATTTCTGGCTGTCAAAAGTCATATCTGTCAGCAGTATCTACTAAATAATTTTTAGCACTCCTCAGTGCTTTTGGGGTGTCCTCCCTAATTGTGCATTAATATTTCTGGCTGTCAAAAGTCATAACTGTCAGCAGTATCTACTAAATAATTTTTAGCACTCCTCGGTGCTTTTGGGGTATCCTCCCTAATTGTGCATTAATATTTCTGGCTGTCAAAAGTCATATCTGTCAGCAGTATCTACTAAATAATTTTTAGCAATCCTCAGTGCTTTTGGGGTGTCCTCCCTAATTGTGCATTAATATTTCTGGCTGTCAAAAGTCATATCTGTCAGCAGTATCTACCAAATAATTTTTAGCACTCCTCAGTGCTTTTGGGGTGTCCTCCCTAATTGTGCATTAATATTTCTGGCTGTCAAAAGTCATATCTGTCAGCAGTATCTAATAAATAATTTTTAGCACTCCTCAGTGCTTTTGGGGTGTCCTCCCTAATTGTGCATTAATATTTCTGGCTGTCAAAAGTCATATCTGTCAGCAGTATCTACTAAATAATTTTTAGCACTCCTCAGTGCTTTTGGGGTGTCCTCCCTAATTGTGCATTAATATTTCTGGCTGTCAAAAGTCATAACTGTAAGCAGTATCTACTAAATAATTTTTAGCACTCCTCAGTGCTTTTGGGGTGTCCTCCCTAATTGTGCATTAATATTTCTGGCTGTCAAAAATCATGTCTGTCAGCAGTATCTACTAAATAATTTTTAGCACTCCTCAGTGCTTTTGGGGTGTCCTCCCTAATTGTGCATTAATATTTCTAGCTGTCAAAAGTCATAACTGTCAGCAGTATCTACTAAATAATTTTAAGCACTCCTCAGTGCTTTTGGGGTGTCCTCCCTAATTGTGCATTAATATTTCTGGCTGTCAAAAGTCATATCTGTCAGCAGTATCTACTTAATAATTTTTAACACTCCTCAGTGCTTTTGGGGTGTCCTCCCTAATTGTGCATTAATATTTCTGGCTGTCAAAAGTCATATCTGTCAGCAGTATCTACTAAATAATTTTTAGCACTCCTCAGTGCTTTTGGGGTGTCCTCCCTAATTGTGCATTAATATTTCTGGCTTTTAAAAGTCATAACTGTCAGCAGTATCTACTAAATAATTTTTAGCACTCCTCAGTGCTTTTGGGGTATCCTCCCTAATTGTGCATTAATATTTCTGGCTGTCAAAAGTCATATCTGTCAGCAGTATCTACTTAATAATTTTTAACACTCCTCAGTGCTTTTGGGGTGTCCTCCCTAATTGTGCATTAATATTTCTGGCTGTCAAAAGTCATATCTGTCAGCAGTATCTACTAAATAATTTTTAGCACTCCTCAGTGCTTTTGGGGTGTCCTCCCTAATTGTGCATTAATATTTCTGGCTGTCAAAAGTCATAACTGTCAGCAGTATCTACTAAATAATTTTTAGCACTCCTCAGTGCTTTTGGGGTATCCTCCCTAATTGTGCATTAATATTTCTGGCTGTCAAAAGTCATATCTGTCAGCAGTATCTACTAAATAATTTTTAGCACTCCTCAGTGCTTTTGGGGTGTCCTCCCTAATTGTGCATTAATATTTCTGGCTGTCAAAAGTCATAACTGTCAGCAGTATCTACTAAATAATTTTTAGCACTCCTGAGTGCTTTTGGGGTGTCCTCCCTAATTGTGCATTAATATTTCTGGCCGTCAAAAGTCATAACTGTAAGCAGTATCTACTAAATAATTTTTAGCACTCCTCAGTGCTTTTGGGGTGTCCTCCCTAAGTGTGCATTAATATTTCTGGCTGTCAAAAATCATATCTGTCAGCAGTATCTACTAAATAATTTTTGGCACTCCTCAGTGCTTTTGGGGTGTCCTCCCTAATTGTGCATTAATATTTCTAGCTGTCAAAAGTCATAACTGTCAGCAGTATCTACTAAATAATTTTTAGCACTCCTCAGTGCTTTGGGGGTGTCCTCCCTAATTGTGCATTAATATTTCTGGCTGTCAAAAGTCATATCTGTCAGCAGTATCTACTAAATAATTTTTAGCACTCCTCAGTGCTTTTGGGGTGTCCTCCCTAATTGTGCATTAATATTTCTGGCTGTCAAAAGTCATAACTGTAAGCAGTATCTACTAAATAATTTGTAGCACTCCTCAGTGCTTTTGGGGTGTCCTCCCTAATTGTGCATTAATATTTCTGGCTGTCAAAAATCATATCTGTCAGCAGTATCTACTAAATAATTTTTAGCACTCCTCAGTGCTTTTGGGGTGTCCTCCCTAATTGTGCATTAATATTTCTAGCTGTGAAAAGTCATAACTGTCAGCAGTATCTACTAAATAATTTTAAGCACTCCTCAGTGCTTTTGGGGTGTCCTCCCTAATTGTGCATTAATATTTCTGGCTGTCAAAAGTCATATCTGTCAGCAGTATCTACTTAATAATTTTTAACACTCCTCAGTGCTTTTGGGGTGTCCTCCCTAATTGTGCATTAATATTTCTGGCTGTCAAAAGTCATATCTGTCAGCAGTATCTACTAAATAATTTTTAGCACTCCTCAGTGCTTTTGGGGTGTCCTCCCTAATTGTGCATTAATATTTCTGGCTGTCAAAAGTCATAACTGTCAGCAGTATCTACTAAATAATTTGTAGCACTCCTCAGTGCTTTTGGGGTGTCCTCCCTAATTGTGCATTAATATTTCTGGCTGTCAAAAATCATATCTGTCAGCAGTATCTACTAAATAATTTTTAGCACTCCTCAGTGCTTTTGGGGTGTCCTCCCTAATTGTGCATTAATATTTCTAGCTGTGAAAAGTCATAACTGTCAGCAGTATCTACTAAATAATTTTAAGCACTCCTCAGTGCTTTTGGGGTGTCCTCCCTAATTGTGCATTAATATTTCTGGCTGTCAAAAGTCATATCTGTCAGCAGTATCTACTTAATAATTTTTAACACTCCTCAGTGCTTTTGGGGTGTCCTCCCTAATTGTGCATTAATATTTCTGGCTGTCAAAAGTCATATCTGTCAGCAGTATCTACTAAATAATTTTTAGCACTCCTCAGTGCTTTTGGGGTGTCCTCCCTAATTGTGCATTAATATTTCTGGCTGTCAAAAGTCATAACTGTCAGCAGTATCTACTAAATAATTTTTAGCACTCCTCAGTGCTTTTGGGGTATCCTCCCTAATTGTGCATTAATATTTCTGGCTGTCAAAAGTCATATCTGTCAGCAGTATCTACTAAATAATTTTTAGCACTCCTCAGTGCTTTTGGGGTGTCCTCCCTAATTGTGCATTAATATTTCTGGCTGTCAAAAGTCATAACTGTCAGCAGTATCTACTAAATAATTTTTAGCACTCCTGAGTGCTTTTGGGGTGTCCTCCCTAATTGTGCATTAATATTTCTGGCTGTCAAAAGTCATAACTGTAAGCAGTATCTACTAAATAATTTTTAGCACTCCTCAGTGCTTTTGGGGTGTCCTCCCTAATTGTGCATTAATATTTCTGGCTGTCAAAAGTCATATCTGTCAGCAGTATCTACTAAATAATTTTTAGCACTCCTCAGTGCTTTTGGGGTGTCCTCCCTAATTGTGCATTAATATTTCTGGCTGTCAAAAGTCATATCTGTCAGCAGTATCTACTAAATAATTTTTGCACTCCTCAGTGCTTTTGGGGTGTCCTCCCTAATTGTGCATTAATATTTCTGGCTGTCAAAAGTCATAACTGTCAGCAGTATCTACTAAATAATTTTTAGCACTCCTCAGTGCTTTTGGGGTGTCCTCCCTAATTGTGCATTAATATTTCTGGCTGTCAAAAATCATATCTGTCAGCAGTATCTACTAAATAATTTTTATCACTCCTCAGTGCTTTTGGGGTGTCCTCCCTAATTGTGCATTAATATTTCTGGCTGTCAAAAGTCATAACTGTCAGCAGTATCTACTAAATAATTTTTAGCACTCCTCAGTGCTTTTGGGGTGTCCTCCCTAATTGTGCATTAATATTTCTGGCTGTCAAAAGTCATATCTGTCAGCAGTATCTACTAAATAATTTTTAGCACTCCTCAGTGCTTTTGGGGTGTCCTCCCTAATTGTGCATTTATATTTCTGGCTGTCAAAAGTCATAACTGTCAGCAGTATCTACTAAATAATTTTTAGCACTCCTCAGTGCTTTTGGGGTGTCCTCCCTAATTATGCATTAATATTTCTGGCTGTCAAAAGTCATATCTGTCAGCAGTATCTTCTAAATAATTTTTAGCACTCCTCAGTGCTTTTGGGGTGTCCTCCCTAATTGTGCATTAATATTTCTGGCTGTCAAAAGTCATAACTGTCAGCAGTATCTACTAAATAATTTTTAGCACTCCTGAGTGCTTTTGGGGTGTCCTCCCTAATTGTGCATTAATATTTCTGGCTGTCAAAAGTCATATCTGTCAGCAGTATCTACTAAATAATTTTTAGCACTCCTCAGTGCTTTTGGGGTGTCCTCCCTAATTGTGCATTTATATTTCTGGCTGTCAAAAGTCATAACTGTCAGCAGTATCTACTAAATAATTTTTAGCACTCCTTAGTGCTTTTGGGGTGTCCTCCCTAATTATGCATTAATATTTCTGGCTGTCAAAAGTCATATCTGTCAGCAGTATCTACTAAATAATTTTTAGCACTCCTCAGTGCTTTTGGGGTGTCCTCCCTAATTGTGCATTAATATTTCTGGCTGTCAAAAGTCATATCTGTCAGCAGTATCTAATAAATAATTTTTAGCACTCCTCAGTGCTTTTGGGGTGTCCTCCCTAATTGTGCATTAATATTTCTGGCTGTCAAAAGTCATATCTGTCAGCAGTATCTACTAAATAATTTTTAGCACTCCTCAGTGCTTTTGGGGTGTCCTCCCTAATTGTGCATTAATATTTCTGGCTGTCAAAAGTCATAACTGTAAGCAGTATCTACTAAATAATTTTTAGCACTCCTCAGTGCTTTTGGGGTGTCCTCCCTAATTGTGCATTAATATTTCTGGCTGTCAAAAATCATATCTGTCAGCAGTATCTACTAAATAATTTTTAGCACTCCTCAGTGCTTTTGGGGTGTCCTCCCTAATTGTGCATTAATATTTCTAGCTGTGAAAAGTCATAACTGTCAGCAGTATCTACTAAATAATTTTAAGCACTCCTCAGTGCTTTTGGGGTGTCCTCCCTAATTGTGCATTAATATTTCTGGCTGTCAAAAGTCATATCTGTCAGCAGTATCTACTTAATAATTTTTAACACTCCTCAGTGCTTTTGGGGTGTCCTCCCTAATTGTGCATTAATATTTCTGGCTGTCAAAAGTCATATCTGTCAGCAGTATCTACTAAATAATTTTTAGCACTCCTCAGTGCTTTTGGGGTGTCCTCCCTAATTGTGCATTAATATTTCTGGCTGTCAAAAGTCATAACTGTCAGCAGTATCTACTAAATAATTTTTAGCACTCCTCAGTGCTTTTGGGGTATCCTCCCTAATTGTGCATTAATATTTCTGGCTGTCAAAAGTCATATCTGTCAGCAGTATCTACTAAATAATTTTTAGCACTCCTCAGTGCTTTTGGGGTGTCCTCCCTAATTGTGCATTAATATTTCTGGCTGTCAAAAGTCATAACTGTCAGCAGTATCTACTAAATAATTTTTAGCACTCCTGAGTGCTTTTGGGGTGTCCTCCCTAATTGTGCATTAATATTTCTGGCTGTCAAAAGTCATAACTGTAAGCAGTATCTACTAAATAATTTTTAGCACTCCTCAGTGCTTTTGGGGTGTCCTCCCTAATTGTGCATTAATATTTCTGGCTGTCAAAAGTCATATCTGTCAGCAGTATCTACTAAATAATTTTTAGCACTCCTCAGTGCTTTTGGGGTGTCCTCCCTAATTGTGCATTAATATTTCTGGCTGTCAAAAGTCATATCTGTCAGCAGTATCTACTAAATAATTTTTAGCACTCCTCAGTGCTTTTGGGGTGTCCTCCCTAATTGTGCATTAATATTTCTGGCTGTCAAAAGTCATAACTGTCAGCAGTATCTACTAAATAATTTTTAGCACTCCTCAGTGCTTTTGGGGTGTCCTCCCTAAGTGTGCATTAATATTTCTGGCTGTCAAAAATCATATCTGTCAGCAGTATCTACTAAATAATTTTTGGCACTCCTCAGTGCTTTTGGGGTGTCCTCCCTAATTGTGCATTAATATTTCTAGCTGTCAAAAGTCATAACTGTCAGCAGTATCTACTAAATAATTTTTAGCACTCCTCAGTGCTTTGGGGGTGTCCTCCCTAATTGTGCATTAATATTTCTGGCTGTCAAAAGTCATATCTGTCAGCAGTATCTACTAAATAATTTTTAGCACTCCTCAGTGCTTTTGGGGTGTCCTCCCTAATTGTGCATTAATATTTCTGGCTGTCAAAAGTCATAACTGTAAGCAGTATCTACTAAATAATTTGTAGCACTCCTCAGTGCTTTTGGGGTGTCCTCCCTAATTGTGCATTAATATTTCTGGCTGTCAAAAATCATATCTGTCAGCAGTATCTACTAAATAATTTTTAGCACTCCTCAGTGCTTTTGGGGTGTCCTCCCTAATTGTGCATTAATATTTCTAGCTGTGAAAAGTCATAACTGTCAGCAGTATCTACTAAATAATTTTAAGCACTCCTCAGTGCTTTTGGGGTGTCCTCCCTAATTGTGCATTAATATTTCTGGCTGTCAAAAGTCATATCTGTCAGCAGTATCTACTTAATAATTTTTAACACTCCTCAGTGCTTTTGGGGTGTCCTCCCTAATTGTGCATTAATATTTCTGGCTGTCAAAAGTCATATCTGTCAGCAGTATCTACTAAATAATTTTTAGCACTCCTCAGTGCTTTTGGGGTGTCCTCCCTAATTGTGCATTAATATTTCTAGCTGTGAAAAGTCATAACTGTCAGCAGTATCTACTAAATAATTTTAAGCACTCCTCAGTGCTTTTGGGGTGTCCTCCCTAATTGTGCATTAATATTTCTGGCTGTCAAAAGTCATATCTGTCAGCAGTATCTACTTAATAATTTTTAACACTCCTCAGTGCTTTTGGGGTGTCCTCCCTAATTGTGCATTAATATTTCTGGCTGTCAAAAGTCATATCTGTCAGCAGTATCTACTAAATAATTTTTAGCACTCCTCAGTGCTTTTGGGGTGTCCTCCCTAATTGTGCATTAATATTTCTGGCTGTCAAAAGTCATAACTGTCAGCAGTATCTACTAAATAATTTTTAGCACTCCTCAGTGCTTTTGGGGTATCCTCCCTAATTGTGCATTAATATTTCTGGCTGTCAAAAGTCATATCTGTCAGCAGTATCTACTAAATAATTTTTAGCACTCCTCAGTGCTTTTGGGGTGTCCTCCCTAATTGTGCATTAATATTTCTGGCTGTCAAAAGTCATAACTGTCAGCAGTATCTACTAAATAATTTTTAGCACTCCTGAGTGCTTTTGGGGTGTCCTCCCTAATTGTGCATTAATATTTCTGGCTGTCAAAAGTCATAACTGTAAGCAGTATCTACTAAATAATTTTTAGCACTCCTCAGTGCTTTTGGGGTGTCCTCCCTAATTGTGCATTAATATTTCTGGCTGTCAAAAGTCATATCTGTCAGCAGTATCTACTAAATAATTTTTAGCACTCCTCAGTGCTTTTGGGGTGTCCTCCCTAATTGTGCATTAATATTTCTGGCTGTCAAAAGTCATATCTGTCAGCAGTATCTACTAAATAATTTTTGCACTCCTCAGTGCTTTTGGGGTGTCCTCCCTAATTGTGCATTAATATTTCTGGCTGTCAAAAGTCATAACTGTCAGCAGTATCTACTAAATAATTTTTAGCACTCCTCAGTGCTTTTGGGGTGTCCTCCCTAATTGTGCATTAATATTTCTGGCTGTCAAAAATCATATCTGTCAGCAGTATCTACTAAATAATTTTTATCACTCCTCAGTGCTTTTGGGGTGTCCTCCCTAATTGTGCATTAATATTTCTGGCTGTCAAAAGTCATAACTGTCAGCAGTATCTACTAAATAATTTTTAGCACTCCTCAGTGCTTTTGGGGTGTCCTCCCTAATTGTGCATTAATATTTCTGGCTGTCAAAAGTCATATCTGTCAGCAGTATCTACTAAATAATTTTTAGCACTCCTCAGTGCTTTTGGGGTGTCCTCCCTAATTGTGCATTTATATTTCTGGCTGTCAAAAGTCATAACTGTCAGCAGTATCTACTAAATAATTTTTAGCACTCCTCAGTGCTTTTGGGGTGTCCTCCCTAATTATGCATTAATATTTCTGGCTGTCAAAAGTCATATCTGTCAGCAGTATCTTCTAAATAATTTTTAGCACTCCTCAGTGCTTTTGGGGTGTCCTCCCTAATTGTGCATTAATATTTCTGGCTGTCAAAAGTCATAACTGTCAGCAGTATCTACTAAATAATTTTTAGCACTCCTGAGTGCTTTTGGGGTGTCCTCCCTAATTGTGCATTAATATTTCTGGCTGTCAAAAGTCATATCTGTCAGCAGTATCTACTAAATAATTTTTAGCACTCCTCAGTGCTTTTGGGGTGTCCTCCCTAATTGTGCATTTATATTTCTGGCTGTCAAAAGTCATAACTGTCAGCAGTATCTACTAAATAATTTTTAGCACTCCTTAGTGCTTTTGGGGTGTCCTCCCTAATTATGCATTAATATTTCTGGCTGTCAAAAGTCATATCTGTCAGCAGTATCTACTAAATAATTTTTAGCACTCCTCAGTGCTTTTGGGGTGTCCTCCCTAATTGTGCATTAATATTTCTGGCTGTCAAAAGTCATATCTGTCAGCAGTATCTAATAAATAATTTTTAGCACTCCTCAGTGCTTTTGGGGTGTCCTCCCTAATTGTGCATTAATATTTCTGGCTGTCAAAAGTCATATCTGTCAGCAGTATCTACTAAATAATTTTTAGCACTCCTCAGTGCTTTTGGGGTGTCCTCCCTAATTGTGCATTAATATTTCTGGCTGTCAAAAGTCATAACTGTAAGCAGTATCTACTAAATAATTTTTAGCACTCCTCAGTGCTTTTGGGGTGTCCTCCCTAATTGTGCATTAATATTTCTGGCTGTCAAAAATCATATCTGTCAGCAGTATCTACTAAATAATTTTTAGCACTCCTCAGTGCTTTTGGGGTGTCCTCCCTAATTGTGCATTAATATTTCTAGCTGTGAAAAGTCATAACTGTCAGCAGTATCTACTAAATAATTTTAAGCACTCCTCAGTGCTTTTGGGGTGTCCTCCCTAATTGTGCATTAATATTTCTGGCTGTCAAAAGTCATATCTGTCAGCAGTATCTACTTAATAATTTTTAACACTCCTCAGTGCTTTTGGGGTGTCCTCCCTAATTGTGCATTAATATTTCTGGCTGTCAAAAGTCATATCTGTCAGCAGTATCTACTAAATAATTTTTAGCACTCCTCAGTGCTTTTGGGGTGTCCTCCCTAATTGTGCATTAATATTTCTGGCTGTCAAAAGTCATAACTGTCAGCAGTATCTACTAAATAATTTTTAGCACTCCTCAGTGCTTTTGGGGTATCCTCCCTAATTGTGCATTAATATTTCTGGCTGTCAAAAGTCATATCTGTCAGCAGTATCTACTAAATAATTTTTAGCACTCCTCAGTGCTTTTGGGGTGTCCTCCCTAATTGTGCATTAATATTTCTGGCTGTCAAAAGTCATAACTGTCAGCAGTATCTACTAAATAATTTTTAGCACTCCTGAGTGCTTTTGGGGTGTCCTCCCTAATTGTGCTTTAATATTTCTGGCTGTCAAAAGTCATAACTGTAAGCAGTATCTACTAAATAATTTTTAGCACTCCTCAGTGCTTTTGGGGTGTCCTCCCTAATTGTGCATTAATATTTCTGGCTGTCAAAAGTCATATCTGTCAGCAGTATCTACTAAATAATTTTTAGCACTCCTCAGTGCTTTTGGGGTGTCCTCCCTAATTGTGCATTAATATTTCTGGCTGTCAAAAGTCATATCTGTCAGCAGTATCTACTAAATAATTTTTAGCACTCCTCAGTGCTTTTGGGGTGTCCTCCCTAATTGTGCATTAATATTTCTGGCTGTCAAAAGTCATAACTGTCAGCAGTATCTACTAAATAATTTTTAGCACTCCTCAGTGCTTTTGGGGTGTCCTCCCTAATTGTGCATTAATATTTCTGGCTGTCAAAAATCATATCTGTCAGCAGTATCTACTAAATAATTTTTATCACTCCTCAGTGCTTTTGGGGTGTCCTCCCTAATTGTGCATTAATATTTCTGGCTGTCAAAAGTCATAACTGTCAGCAGTATCTACTAAATAATTTTTAGCACTCCTCAGTGCTTTTGGGGTGTCCTCCCTAATTGTGCATTAATATTTCTGGCTGTCAAAAGTCATATCTGTCAGCAGTATCTACTAAATAATTTTTAGCACTCCTCAGTGCTTTTGGGGTGTCCTCCCTAATTGTGCATTTATATTTCTGGCTGTCAAAAGTCATAACTGTCAGCAGTATCTACTAAATAATTTTTAGCACTCCTCAGTGCTTTTGGGGTGTCCTCCCTAATTATGCATTAATATTTCTGGCTGTCAAAAGTCATATCTGTCAGCAGTATCTACTAAATAATTTTTAGCACTCCTCAGTGCTTTTGGGGTGTCCTCCCTAATTGTGCATTAGTATTTCTGGCTGTCAAAAGTCATAACTGTCAGCAGTATCTACTAAATAATTTTTAGCACTCCTCAGTGCTTTTGGGGTGTCCTCCCTAATTGTGCATTAATATTTCTGGCTGTCAAAAGTCATATCTGTCAGCAGTATCTACTAAATAATTTTTAGCACTCCTCAGTGCTTTTGGGGTGTCCTCCCTAATTGTGCATTTATATTTCTGGCTGTCAAAAGTCATAACTGTCAGCAGTATCTACTAAATAATTTTTAGCACTCCTTAGTGCTTTTGGGGTGTCCTCCCTAATTATGCATTAATATTTCTGGCTGTCAAAAGTCATATCTGTCAGCAGTATCTACTAAATAATTTTTAGCACTCCTCAGTGCTTTTGGGGTGTCCTCCCTAATTGTGCATTAATATTTCTGGCTGTCAAAAGTCATAACTGTCAGCAGTATCTACTAAATAATTTTTAGCACTCCTCAGTGCTTTTGGGGTGTCCTCCCTAATTGTGCATTAATATTTCTGGCTGTCAAAAGTCATAACTGTCAGCAGTATCTACTAAATAATTTTTAGCACTCCTCAGTGCTTTTGGGGTGTCCTCCCTAATTGTGCATTAATATTTCTGGCTGTCAAAAGTCATAACTGTCAGCAGTATCTACTAAATAATTTTTAGCACTCCTCAGTGCTTTTGGGGTGTCCTCCCTAATTGTGCATTAATATTTCTGGCTGTCAAAAGTCATATCTGTCAGCAGTATCTACTAAATAATTTTTAGCACTCCTCAGTGCTTTTGGGGTGTCCTCCCTAATTGTGCATTTATATTTCTGGCTGTCAAAAGTCATATCTGTCAGCAGTATCTACTAAATAATTTTTAGCACTCCTCAGTGCTTTTGGGGTGTCCTCCCTAATTGTGCATTAATATTTCTGGCTGTCAAAAGTCATAACTGTCAGCAGTATCTACTAAATAATTTTTAGCACTCCTCAGTGCTTTTGGGGTGTCCTCCCTAATTGTGCATTAATATTTCTGGCTGTCAAAAGTCATATCTGTCAGCAGTATCTACTAAATAATTTTTAGCACTCCTCAGTGCTTTTGGGGTGTCCTCCCTAATTGTGCATTTATATTTCTGGCTGTCAAAAGTCATAACTGTCAGCAGTATCTACTAAATAATTTTTAGCACTCCTTAGTGCTTTTGGGGTGTCCTCCCTAATTATGCATTAATATTTCTGGCTGTCAAAAGTCATATCTGTCAGCAGTATCTACTAAATAATTTTTAGCACTCCTCAGTCCTTTTGGGGTGTCCTCCCTAATTGTGCATTAATATTTCTGGCTGTCAAAAGTCATAACTGTCAGCAGTATCTACTAAATAATTTTTAGCACTCCTCAGTGCTTTTGGGGTGTCCTCCCTAATTGTGCATTAATATTTCTGGCTGTCAAAAGTCATAACTGTCAGCAGTATCTACTAAATAATTTTTAGCACTCCTCAGTGCTTTTGGGGTGTCCTCCCTAATTGTGCATTAATATTTCTGGCTGTCAAAAGTCATATCTGTCATCAGTATCTACTAAATAATTTTTAGCACTCCTCAGTGCTTTTGGAGTGTCCTCCCTAATTGTGCATTAATATTTCTGGCTGTCAAAAGTCATATCTGTCAGCAGTATCTACTAAATAATTGTTAGCACTCCTCAGTGCTTTTGGGGTGTGCTCCCTAATTGTGCATTAATATTTCTGGCTGTCAAAAGTCATAACTGTCAGCAATATCTACTAAATAATTTTTAGCACTCCTGAGTGCTTTTGGGGTGTCCTCCCTAATTGTGCATTAATATTTCTGGCTGTCAAAAGTCATATCTGTCAGCAGTATCTACTAAATAATTTTTAGCACTCCTCAGTGCTTTTGGGGTGTCATCCCTAATTGTGCATTAATATTTCTGGCTGTAAAAAGTCATATCTGTCAGCAGTATCTACTAAATAATTTTTAGCACTCCTCAGTGCTTTTGGGGTGTCCTCCCTAATTGTGCATTAATATTTCTGGCTGTCAAAAGTCATATCTGTCAGCAGTATCTACTAAATAATTTTTAGCACTCCTCAGTGCTTTTGGGGTGTCCTCCCTAATTGTGCATTAATATTTCTGGCTGTCAAAAGTCATATCTGTCAGCAGTATCTACCAAATAATTTTTAGCATTCCCCAGTGGTTTGCGCTCAGAATGGATTCAAAGCAGTCCACATATGATCTTAATGAGCAACCAGGTTCTGTCACCAGTCCTGATGTTAGTGTTTCCAGTACGTCATCTGGCCAAGGCGATGTCAAACAACAGAGTGTTTTCAAATTAGTGCAAAAAACAAAACCCCCCAAAAAATTTACTGTATTGAAGCAAAAAAGAAGTGTAACTGAGCAAAAGTTAAGTGACGATAAAAAAAAAATTGCAAGCATGCCATTCTACACACGCAGTGGCAAAGAGAGAATGAGGCCTTCACCTTTGGCTATTAGTGGCAGATCCCAAAAAGTTACCCAGCCTACAATTAGTGCACAACTACTGTTACGCGTCAAAGCCGAGCTGCAAGATAACAGTGAGGCATTACAGGAGAATATTTGCTCTGATTCACAAATGACAACAATCCCTGTGGAGAGTCAATCCAACAGTGGGATGTCTAATCGTGAGCATTCTGCTGATGTGTGCCTTAATAGCCCGAGTGTAGCCGGTGATACCCAAATTGAGGATGCCACTTTGGAATTAGAAGAGGATGAGGGGGAGATTTGTGTAGGCGACGAGGGCGCTAATGAGGATGTTGATGAGGATGAGGTTGCTTGTATAAGTCCTGCACCACTGGCAGCAGTTCTGGCACGTGACAAGAAAAAGGCCATTGTCATGCCTGGGCATAAAACAAAAAAATCCACTTCTTATGTGTGGAATTATTTCTACCCAAATCCAGACAACAATTGTATAGCCATTTCTAGTGTATGTCAAGCCACAGTCAGTCGAGGGAGGGACCTTAACCATCTTGGAACCTCGTCTATGTTACGCCATTTAACGAGAGTTCATGGCAAAGTGTTGGGAAAAGCTGAAAGTTCTTCCCAAAAGAATACAAGCACTCCCTCATCAGCTAAGACCCTCCGCTCACCGACATACCAACGGCTAGAAAATACACCCACCACACCATCCTCATCAATATCCTCAGTAGCGCTCGGAGTTAGCCCGGCATCCCACTTGAGGCTGGATGACTCCTGCACTATTATTGATTCCTCTGAAGAAAGCGTTAGTCCTGCTGCTGCTGCTGTTGCTGCTGCTGGAGGTGAATCGTCATCCCAGAGGCAGGTTAATATAATGAGCAGTCCTACATTTCAGCAATTAACTGTGAAACAATAATTTGCGAGGGGAAGCAAATATGACAGCAGTCACCCAGTCGCCAAGCGAATCACAGACGCCATGGCTGCAATGTTAGTGTTAGATCTGCGTCCAATCTCCACAATAAACGCAGCTGGTTTTTCACAGTTAATTGAGGTTTTGTGTCCGCGTTACAGAATTCCATCGCGACACCATTTCTCCCGTAAAGCTATTCCACAACTATACCAAAAAGTGTGTAAAAATGTAGAGATTGCGCTGAAAAATGCAATTCTGCCCACTGTTCACTTAACCACAGATATGTGGACAAGTGGAAGTGGCCAAACCAAAGACTATATGACTGTGACAGCCCACTGGGTTGGTCATTCACCTTCACCAGCAGGAACAGCAGCAGCATGTACACCACTACGTAACATTTGTCACAGGCAGGCCACTCTTTGTATCACCGGCTTCACTAACAGGCATACGGCTGACAATTTGTTACGCAAACTGAGAGATGTGATTGATGCATGGCTTATACCACTCGGACTCTCTCCAGGGTAGGTCATTTCAGATAACGCCAACAATATAGTGCGAGCATTACAGCTGGGTGATTTCCAACATATTCCCTGTTTTGCTCACACCATCAACTTGGTGGTGCAGAGCTTCCTACGAAATAACTGTGAGGTGCAGGAGATGCTTTCGGTGGCCCGTAAAATTTCAGGCCATTTCAGGCATTCAGCCACAGCATGTAGGAGATTACAGCAGCTCCAAGAGCAGTTTAACTTGCCCTGCCACCAACTTAAGCAAGAGGTGGTAACTCGGTGGAATTCCACCCTGTACATGCTTCAGAGGATGGAGGAACAGCGCAAAGCCATCCAAGCATATTGCACAAGCCATGACATTGGGAAAGGAGGGGGGATGTATTTCACTCTTGCACAGTGGGGAATCCTTTCAGTGCTGTGCAAGGTGCTGAAACCATTTGAAGTTGTGACGTGTGAGGTGAGTGCAGACTCTGCTAGTTTGAGCCAAGTCATTCCTTTAATTAGACTATTGGAAAAGCAGCTTGAGAAATTGAAGGAGGAGCTGAAAGCAAGCAATTCAGCAAAGTATGTTGGCCTTGTCGATCAAGTACTTAATTCGCTTCACAATGATCCTCGAGTTATTAAGATCTTGAACTCGGATCAGTACGTTTTGGCCACTGTGCTTGATCCAAGGTTTAAAACCTACATTGAGTCTTTACTTGTAAATGAGCGAGATGTGAACTTTTGCACGGAGCTATTGCTCAGCAAGTTGGCCGCTGAACTGGGCCTCGGCTTGACGACGTGTCCTCCTTCACTTTCGCAAGCTGCTGCTGCTCGGAAAAAATTAAATTTCCCAAAAAGAAGCAGGGAAGACGCAGGGTGCAGACCAGAACAATTTAACATCTGGGCTGGTTTTAAGGATTTTTCAAAAAAATGTGTCACTTTGTCCATAACTCCATCCAATACGAGTATAAACATGCAAAGGATGGTGGAGGATTACTTTCAAGAGGTAGTTGATATGGAAATGTCAGACAGTCCCTTTCCTTACTGGGAAGAAAAGCAGGCCATTTGGAAACCCATGTACAAACTTGCTTTGCAATACCTAAGCTGCCCACCCTCCAGTGTGTACTCTGAACGAGTGTTCAGCACAGCAGGGAACTTAGTCAGTGATCGCCGTAGAAGGTTACTTCCCAAAAATGTGGAGAAAATGATGTTTATAAAAATGAACTACATCTTCCACGAGGAAGGCCTTCACCATCCAAGACATCCAAGCACTGACTGTTCTCTAATGGCGGATTCAAGCGGCGATTAATTGATAGTCTGTGATGATGACGTACACACTGATGAGGGTGAGGATGAAGCTGAAGATGATGACGATAACATCTTTTTAAAACTTTCTATGTAAGTGTAGGGTGCAATCTACCCCCAAAGAGGAAAGGGACTTGTGGCATTTCCATATCACGTACCATCTTGAAAGGCTGCTGTTAGGGCAATTTATCCTTAAGGGTAGGGTGTCATAGACAGAGTGACCCCAAACTGGCTTTGTCCATTTCTCATAATATTGTACAGTCTATAACGGCTGAATTTATTTGTATTTTATACAAGTGGAGGGGGGCCTAGAGAGACAGAAACCAAACTGGCTTTCTCCATGTCAATTAATATTGTACAGTCTATAATGGCTGAATTTTTTGGTATTTTATACAAGTGGAGGGGGGCCTTGAGAGACAGAAACCAAACTGGCTTTTTCCATTTCTTTACATATTTAACTATAAGTGTAGGGTGTAATATACATTCAAAGACGATGCCTGCATTGCCAATATGCATAGATGGAGAGGAAGACAATCTGTTATGTGTGTGTAGAATAGGCCTACCAACGAAGAATTAAACTGTTTTTTTGGATGATTTATTACCTCAACAATTATATTACTTGTCTCTAAAACAATTGGAGCACTAAATTGGGTTAATTTAGGCCCAAAAACATGGATTTTCCCAAAAAATAGAAAAACAAAACCAAACAAAACTAAAACCAAAACCAAAACACACAATGGCGGTTTTGCAAAACCAAAACCAAAACCAAAACACGACGGTAATCCAGATCCAAAACCGAATCCAAAACCAAAACACGGGGGTCAGTGACCATCTCTACTTATAACACATATATCTTTTCTATATAGCACAACATTGCCTGATAAATTGTTGTGTAAGCCTGCTGTTTCTCATCGAAAAACAAGTGGGTTTTTTTCACATTTTCATTGAAATGTAAGATCTTAAGCATGTTACATTTTGACTTCATCAGAGTTTTTAAGGCAGCAGCTGAAATCAGCTTATTCCATCATGCCTCATAGGTCTTCCTGAAGTTACTTGCATTTTCCAGTATACAGTGCAGCCCTCCATCATTGCTCAAAATCTTTTCCAAGCCATCTAACCTTCATTACCAGTGAGGGTACTTGAAGGTACTGGTTACATTGTCATAGACAGCTCCAAGTTTCACAGGATTTACTACATGAAAAAAGTTAGATGTAATTATAAAGTCTTTCATTTTCTACAAAGGGGTAACTCTTCTAGCATGTTACAGTAGCCTTCCCATTTCTTGAAGTTTCTGATGGATGGATGTACTCATGTGATCTGATCTGGTTATACAGATGAAACATCTGTAATTTTTAATTGTGAATAATATCTCATCTTGGCTCATGTCATTCCAAATCTTCCAAAAACCACCGATGATGCCAGCTGGAATAGGGGACAGAGAGAGACACCATGAAGGGGACAGAGAGAGACACCATGAAGGGGACAGAGAGAGACACCATGAAGGGGGACAGAGAGACACCATGAAGGGGGAGAGAAAGACACCATGAAGGAGACAGAGAGAGACACCATGAAGGGGGACACAGAGAGACGCTGAAGGGGGACACAGAGAGAGACGCTGAAGGGGGACACAGAGAGGCTGATGGGGGACACAGAGAGAGGCTGAAGGGGGACACAGAGAGGCTGAAGGGGGACACAGAGAGGCTGATGGGGAACACAGAGACACGCTGAAGGGGGGGACAGAGACGCACTGAAGGGGGAGACAGAGAGAGACACTGAAGGAGGAGGGAAGAGAGAGACACTGAAGGAGGAGGGAAGAGAGAGACACTGAAGGAGGGGGATAGAGAGACACTTAAGGAGGTGGACAGAGAGAGACACTGAAGGAGGAGGGAAGAGAGAGGCACTGAAGGAGGGGGATAGAGAAACACTGAAGGAGGGGGACAGAGAGAGACACTGAAGGAGGAGGGCAGAGAGAGACACTGAAGGAGGGGGACAGAGAGACACTGAAGGAGGGGGACAGAGAGAGACACTGAAGGAGGGGCACAGAGAGAAACACTGAAGGAGGAGGGAAGAGAGAGGCACTGAAGGAGGGGGATAGAGAAACACTGAAGGAGGGGGACAGAGAGAGACACTGAAGGAGGAGGGCAGAGAGAGACACTGAAGGAGGGGGACAGAGAGACGCTGAAGGAGGGGGACAGAGAGACGCTGAAGGAAGGGGACAGAGAGACGCTGATGGAGGGGGACAGAGAGACGCTGAAGGAGGGGGACAGAGAGACGCTGAAGGAGGAGGGCAGAGAGAGACACTAAAGGAGGGGGGTCAGAGTGTGAGCTGATGAAAAGGGACACAGGGTGTGAGATGGCGAAAAGGGGGACACAGGGTGTGAGATGGCGAAGAGGGGGACACAGGGTGTGAGATGGCGAAAAGGGGGACACAGGGTGTGAGATGGCGAAGAGGGGGACACAGGGTGTGAGATGGCGAAGAGGGGGACACAGGGTGTCAGATTGCGAAGAGGGGGACACAGGGTGTGAGATGGCGAAGGGGATACAGAGTGATATGATAAAGGGGCACAATGTGATGGTGAAGGGGTCTAAATACATCTTACATCATTTTGACCCAACTACTTAAACAACGGGACTACCCGGTAATTATTTTTGCTTAGGGGTGCCTTGGAAAAATTATGGTGACCCTAAGGGTGCCTCGAGCTGAGAAAGTTTAGGAACCACTGGTGTACGGCTATAGCGTGCACCATTTTCCTATTAATACCCTGGGCCTTATGCTGGGTTGAACTTACTCCAGTTCATGTTTATGGTCTAATGTAGACATAGTACTTTAAGGGGTGTTCATGCAAATGCAGCTGAGGCAGACCAGCACAAAGATGCATTTAGGCCTGCTAGAGGGCAAGTGCAAATATACAATGCTGCTGCTGACTGGCACCATTAGATAGTTGTTTCTGATTGGAGGACTGCGGGTTCACCACTGAAGCTGCTACCACTTCCTTTCATTGCTCAACGCTATATTACAGGACTGCTTGAATAATTGTTTGTCTGACTTTGATGTTTTTTGCGGGCAGATTGGAGTTCAGTACTGAAAAGTAAATTTTCTTTTTATTACACCAAATAGCTTAGGCATATCTCGCTAGTAAAACGAATGTTAGCAAACGTTTCTGCTTAGTACGTTACATTTTGATTATGTTTGCTATTATTGCGCTTGGTGCAAATACGTTATTTTCATGTTCAACTTTTTTTTTAGCATAGGTTACGTCTAGTTTGCATCCAATTCAACATCATCATCTCCATTATCTCATTTTTTTGTTGTTGCTGTTAACAAATTTTGAAAATGGACCAACAGTCAATGTTTTCAGTATGGTTGTACCAAAGATTTAACTAAAATCCACTAAAATTGAGAAAGATGTATGATTTATTTAGTGGATGAAACATTTAAAAAATACTATGTAAATCCTATCTACAAATAGGAGATCATTTCAATTAAAAACCATTTTCTGTGTAGCTTATTTTTTTTAAAATGGGCAAAGAAACAGTGTCATCCACAACATTGAACTGCAAAATTGAGGAAATTGCATTTATGTGCTGGTGCCAAATGTAAAATATAGAAATGAATAGATGTAGAGTATTAGCAAATGGTTTTGCATAAACAATGCACTGAACCGCAGAGGAAAGTTGGCTATACACTGGTAATCTGTTACTTCTGGTATTTAAACAGCGCCATATGAGCTGTTTCGACTGAATAGCCCTGATTAAAAGAGTTTTTCAACCTGCTAATTTCCCTTCTTAAAACATGTTTAGAAAAAGCTTTGCATTTGTAAATGCCATGTTTATTTAGCTAAGCCTGCCATCAGGGAAAAAAATATTTAATATCCATGAAGTCAAGCATAGGAGAGTTGATGTTTTTGCTATGATAACATGCCAGCTTTAGACTTATAATCTTCTCCCGATTTTAGCTATACAGGGTGTTCTCTCTGGTACTCAAGCACAGGGGATTTTACAGGTGTCCGAAATCCCCTCTCTAGGCCAGACTTACTGGTTGGAATATGAAGAGAAACTACAGCAGTGACATATCTAGCATGACACAAATACTTTCACTGACTCCTTTCTTACAGGGCTATGTAATACATAGGCAAACCGAGGAGGGGTTTCTAGTGCCTGGAAACCCCCCCCCCCAAAACCTGGGGCACTGTATAATTGAGGTGGCTGGACCCTGCTCCCGCTTTACACTGCTCTGCTTGAAAAGGGAGAACTGTGTTCACCTAACAGTAGTGCACGCAGCATTGCCCATGTATATTATAGGGATAGGAAGAGTTGGAGAGCAGCCAAGCACCGTCTAATATTATAGCTACGCCCCCATGCATGCTGGTCACGCCCACTGATGGCGTGGTGTGGAAACCCCCCCTCTACAAATCCTGCGTTTGCCCCTGTAATATTGAGCAGAAGATATATATACTAAGGGCCTCATTCACAGTTGGACGTAAGTCTAATGTTACAAAAGTACATTTCATTTTTGTTTATGTGCATGCAAAGAGGAATTTTGTATTTCATCTAAGTCGCACTTGTGGCTCACTACACAGTGGCATATCCAACATGGGTGCAAGGTGTGCAGAGTATACAGGCCCATAAGTTAGGGCCCGTAAGCACCAGCCCCTGCTTGTGTGTGTGTGTGTGTGTGTGTGTGATGGTATTAATATTATGTGTAGGTACTATTGATGTTATGTAGTCAGGGCGATTAAGGTTAAATAGTCAAAGTATTTATGCAATATGGAGTTCATAGGGGGTATTTATATATTGTAGGGGCTAACACAGCAGTATGAGGTCTCTGTATTAAATGTGGGAGCTACTAATTATTGATGGACATAATGGAGAGGGTGGATGATGCCTATTTATTAAAAGGAGCTGCAACTGCTTTGTTGTTTTGGGCAGGTTGGGGGAGGGAGGCATAGAATGTTCAGATTTCCTGGTGGTGAATAGTTCATATCTCTTATCCAAAGAGGGCCACATTCCAGAGTCTGAAAAAGCAGCAACAATACTTAAAACACCAGCAACAGGTAGTCAAAGCTGCAAAAACAGGTAGGAGAGCAGTACCAACTGAGTTGGTTCTGGTGGGACAGTCCCGAACATGCAAGGGCAGTTGAAAGCTAAGTCCCGCTAAATGCTGTGTCCCCCAATACACCCCCATTAAGTAGATCATACCATGCTGTGCTGTCCAGTGGAGAAAGAGTCAGACTGATGCACTTCATTATACATTGCTGCTCCATAATGTGGGTAGCCTGTGTAGAGCGCCAGTGTTGCGAGTCACTGATGCTCTTTCTTCCCATATGGAGCAAGCAGAAGTGAGAGCTGACTGGAGAGGGGAATTGGGGGCATGCAAGTTCAACTGAAGTACAGTATGGGCATGTAAGTTTGTCACACTCCCTGAGATGTGGCCTATTCTGAGTAGGTCACGTCTCCAGATGTATCTGTTTCTAGGCCTATGTCTTGTGGGCACTTACCTCCTGATGCAAAGATCCATGCTGCTGATGATAATCATTAGCATGGTTCTTTGTCATATTAAAATAAAATTGAAAATAAATAAATATATTTAAAACATAACATGCACCACTCCCCCAAAAAACAAACCAATCACCAGCGCTCATAATATATAGTAAATTGGAGTATAAACTACAAGTGTCAATCTACCAATGGCTGCCAAAGCATACAAGAGCCAACGTGTCCTGGAATCAAGGACCCACAGTGACCTTTAGTGCTACATAATAATGTACTAGATATTTTAAATAAAGACTCAGCCAGTCCCTTGTTTTCTACTTTATTGTACACCTAGTTCCTTAGGGATCTTCTTCTTTCGTCTACCTTCTCTTCTTCTCCCTGTCTCCTTGCTCTTCACACTCACATGAAGATCTTCCACATCTCTGGACTTATGCCAAATTGGGTGTACACCCTTTTACTTACCATAAGAAAAGTACATTTGTACTGCGCAAGCCCACAAAAAAGTGTACGCCTAAGTCTGTATGCATATTTGATACTTGCATCTCCTTACACTTGGAGAAGAGTGATGGGAAAGGAGCTTGGAAATGCAGACTAAGTACAGTAAGGAAGTGTTTGCGTAATAGTGAACTGAGGCTGACCCACTTGTAGATGCATAAATGCCTGTCCTTAGCCTTATCAATTCATGAGCTCGGGTGCAAATACATACTGATGATGGACGCATTAGCCTATCGATTGTGATTGGCTAACTACGAATTCACCTCTGAAACTGATTGGTACTTTCTTCATTGATCGTGCATACATTATTTGAATTTTGTGTGTATTTGAAAATTGCTTTTTTTGCTACTTTTACTTGTTCACGAGGAAGGAATATTATATCTGCTTTATTATAGTGTTTTTTTTAAATCAAACCTAATAGCGAGTGCGATATAAAATAAATTAAACCCCAGAAGCTAAACTTAGCGGAAAGCTGCTGCGCCAGGAATTAAGGTACCACTTCCTTGTAAAACTAGCTTTAATTACCAAAATGGATCTAGTACTAACACTAACCCCACTAAGTTCTCAATAGGATATCTAAGTACACACATATCAGTACTAAAAAAAATCACATTATTTTAGACTGGGTAATATATGGCAACTTACATAAAACATCCTTGCAAATATATAAAGTAAAGTCCATATGCGTAAGCAATGGAAATAAAGAAAAAAAAGTCATGTGATAAAATGGACGCTCATCATCATCATCAACATTTATTTTTATAGCACCTGGAAATTCCATAGTGCTTTACGATTAGGAACAAACACAGTATTAAAACAATACTGGGTACTACAGACTTACAGAAAGGTGAGAAAGCCCTGCTTGCAAGCTTATAATCTATGGGACAATGGGAGTTTGTAAAGTCACACGCGCAGTGGTGGCGTGCCGCCAAAGGGGGTTTGGCCGTACCATTAGGGGTGGGACTGTGCATCATTGGGGGCGTGTCTAGCAGGTGAAAGCACTAGACCAACTTCCTACAGAAAAATGCATTACTCACACATGACCCCTCTGCCCACATGCTTTAATCACACTTGCTCCCCCCTCTGCCCACTTGCTTTAATCACACATGCACCTCTCTGCCCACATGCTTTAATCACACATGCCCCCCAGATCTAGTCACAAATGTCCCCTCTCTGCCTAGCAGCTCTAATCACACATTCCCCTTCTCTGCCCAGCACCTTCACACATGCCCCTGTGCCCTGCAGCTTCAATCACACATGCCCCCCTATGCTCTGCAGCTTCAATCACATGTGCCTCCCTATGCACATGTTTGACTCACACACGCTAGCTCCCCGTCACATTACCACTTCCTCTTACCTTTTTCTACACGAGTGACTCCAGGAACAGAAATAATGTTGCAGCTCCTGCACTGACTACCATAGAATTCCAGCAGCCCGCCTTCACTGTGTACCATGTGACCACTGCAGTCACATGACCCTGTGATATCATAGTGACGTGTGAAGGTACCAAAGCTGAAAGGGATTTAGCCACTTCCCTACTGATCCCCCCTGCGACACACGCGAGCAAAAAATACTTTTCATTTTTTTTTCCACTATAGATCTTTAGTGGGGCCCTGGGCCCCCCAGGCAGGTCCAAGCCCAGGTAATTTGTACCTGCCCTCCCCTTCTCGGTGCCCTTGTTCATGAGCCAAAACCAGCATCTTCCATCTCCTCCTCTTTCACCTCCTCCTCTCATGACTCCTCCACTCAGGCATCCACCTCAACCTTGCTAGCCTCTACCACCCTGCTCCTCCTATTCTCCGCATTGCTATTTTCTGAATCATAAGACATTAACATTTTACTTGTTTGTGTCATCTCTACAACAGTATGATTACAAACAACACCAATAAAAATAGTACTAGCAAATATGGCTATGCCTAGCATACATTAGTTATATTTCACTGTATTTGTTCATGTTAGCTGTGCACAATAGACTGTTATGGAATTTCACTGTGAATTTAGCAGGTCTGTCAATCTTTTAATATCTCTACAACAATGCAGTAGATGTATTTTTCTGGAATTACTAAGCAGGAGTATATTTAAGGGCAGAGCTATCTATCAAACTTTGCGATTTTCTTTAGGGCCCGTGCTGTGCTCTAACATTCTAATGTTTACTAAACGCGTAAACAGGTAAACTATTGGGCATTACATGTTCTATTTTCTTAAGTTCACTTCAATAGCAATGGAGGAAATTCGGACACCCTTGACCACAACTGCAAGCACTGGATAAGCTATGAATATCAATGTAAACGCAATAGCATTTTCCTAATGCCACAAGGTAACGGTGACTAATCATTATGCCTTGGTTAATGTTTTTGTGGCACCAGTTATTATTGCTGTAATTAGTTGTGAGTATAATTTATCAGTCTGTATCGGCATTTTACAATGTTTTAGACATTAAACTGTTATTATATAAGAAAATCATTGATACTGGAAATGGAAAAATGAATGCATAAAGTGACAGTGTAACTTCTGTAGACCTGTCCTTTATGCATCACCACAACTAAACAATTTTTTGTGACCCATAAAGAAAGTAGCAAATACCTATTTTTGCTACTTTGAAATTCATTGAATATCAAAATTTAAAAAATAGTCAGGTCATAAGTGAAAATATATTTATCCCGCTACAATTTGCTAAAATAATTTGATTTGGAGGTTTAATTAGCTATATGGGTGATAGAAGCTAATGCCTCTTCTAGTGCCAGTGCTAAGGATATTGGTTCACTGTAGCACTTGAGAGGTTGCAATATGGGACTAATGCTGATTTCAACATTTGTGTTCATAGGACGATAAATAGGGTAAACCTTATTCAATTCATCTTACCAACTCTGCTGTAACCAGTACTCCTAAATATGATATACTGTAGAAATACAAACATACAACAAAAAGCCTATATACAGAAGGAAACAAATGGAGGTTGTCACTGACAGCTGGCAGATAATCTCCAACACCAGGGAGAAGCCATGGTAGATCATCTGCTTTCTGCAACCACCTGGACTTCTTCAGTTAGGCTTCCAGTATTCAGGCATCAATAAAATACAAAGTAATGACTCAAACTGATAGATTCAGGTTAAGGTTGGTGTAGGGGGCAGAAAAATAGAATAGCTACAAGCAGCAGTCGAAGTGAGCTGGTATATGGTAGTATGCCATACCTCCACTTTTCTTATTGCTTTGATTATAAAACTATCAACTTCCATTATCTTTATTTTACTTTACATTGCCATTACATATTCCTTACTGCCACTTCTAAATTTCCATATCGCCACCTCTAAATTTCCATACCGCCTCTTCTAAATTTCCACTTCCACCACTGGGTGCAAGAAAGATTCAGCAGTGTGAAAACTGGAATATTTAGAGCTATTTAGCAGACGAGAAAACTCAATAACCATTTTAACAGATTCAGACATGTACGAGCTTGTTCAAACTTAAATGGCTGCTTTTTATTGTAGTTTAACAGTTTCCATGAAGGTGGTGAACTTCAAACGAGAACATGACTATGTTCAATGTTGGAATACAAAAAAAACACTATACAATGTATCGATTTAATCTCTAACAGACAGCTTTTTATAGTTTATTGTAACACCTTTTGTATCAATTGTGAGCTGTGAACTCGAACTTTGACCTCAAACTTCCAACTACAAATTCAGCCGAAGCAGTCAAACTCAAATTAAACCCATTCAGAATTCACTCAGACCGCATGCATAGCATACTGCAATTTAGCTCTTCCTGTACCGAACAGTACAGGTACAGCTGCAACACAGCTGTGCAGCAGCTTATCTTTATACAATTGTTCTTGATTTGATGTCCCAGATGGTTTACTAATACTGGTTATTCATTTTTGCTCTCTTCTGCTCCACGGGAGGTTTCTGTCCTCCCTGAGCTTGCCTTAGAGCTCGTACATAACACACCTTTTGAGCGCTTTGAGAATTGCACTGTCCAGGTCCATTTATTAATTATCTTTCAGAAATTTATAACAGGGTGTCTGTGGTCAGTAACATTTGTTGGTCAGCATCTCTCAAACTATAGGCCTGATTCCTCAAGGCACTCATTCTTAGCGCAACCTGAGATCAGTAATATACTCATGTATTTAGGCTTTGCGCACTCCCGAATTCATTAAGGCACAGATCTCTAGATACATGCCCTGTTGAATTCTGGTGCAGGGCTGCTCTGGTCAGCCCTACTATACAGTAAGCTTCAGGTATGTATGTAACTGTCAGTTTCAGCAGGGTTGGCGGGTCTGGCGGCATTACAGCTGCTAAACCCGCTGGCTCCATACTGTGTTAAAAGAGAGAATTTTTAAAAAATATGTGGGGTCCCCCCTTTCTAACGATATTAACCCTTGTGCTGCCAGCCTGATGCTGGTAGTCGCAAAATAGGGGGGTAAAAATGGATGGGGTCCCCTTTTTTGTTTGAAAACCAGTACTGGGCTAGCTAGCCGGGGCTGGTGGCTCTATAGCAGGGGAACCCACAGTGTGGGGTCTCCCTGCCATAATGACACAGAGCCCTGGCTGCTCAGCACAGGGCTGCAAAAAAATTATTTTAGTTTGTGGAACTACAGATCCCAGTCAGACCAGGCTGTCATTAACAGTCTGGACATTCTGGTGCTTGTAGAAGTACAAGCATCAGCATACCCATGGCAACCAGAGCATGCTGGCACTTGGAGAACCACAAGTGCCAGCATGCCCTGACACCCAGGGCCCGCTGAGCCATGTAGTACCACAGACTAAAATTTAAATAAAAAACACACCTCTTTTAAACCACATTATTTTAATAAAAATAAAAATCCTGTACTAAAATGTAAATAAATCACAATCATCTCGTTTAAGCCACATCATTTTATTAAAAAAAAAAAATAAAAAAAAATAATAAATCTGTAATGGATCCAGTCTTGTAAGTTTTTAATCCTTAAGGCTTGAGTCCATGATAAAAACCAAAACATTTCAAGGTCCTGTAGGTGTCCAAAAAAAATTACATACCCATTAAAAAAAATGTTAAATGTTATACTAGCAACCCTATCTGACAAATTCAATAAACCTTTGATTCCTACGGAACCCTAATGAACAGATTGCCTAAAGTGGCCAAGCTTCTTTATTTATCTCCTTGTCCTCCTTCATGGCAGTAGCTGGTTTGACAACTTCTGTGAACATGGGCAGAAAGTGTCCAGGCTTTGTGTTAAGCAGCAAGTTCAATGCCAAAGAGAATCATTGGGCACACTGCTATTCTGAACTGGCAGATACCTACTAGGGTGCCAGTGCAGCACAAAAGCCTTTTCCTTGACCAGAAAAGGAAGGTGTTTTGTTTAAAGAAATGGTAAAGGGCAGTAATCATCATCATCACCATTTATTTATATAGCACCACTAATTCCACAGCGCTGTACAGAGAACTCGTTTACATCAGTCCCTGCCCCATTTAAGCTTACAGTCCAATTTCCCTAACATACTCACACAGACTTGGGTCAATTTGTTAGCAGCCAATTAACCTACCTGTATGTTTTTGGAGTGTGGGAGGCATCCGGAGCACCCGGAGGAAACCCTCGCAAACACGGGGAGAACATACAAACTCCACACAGATAAGGCCATAGTCGGGAACTGAACTCATAGCCCCAGTGCTGTGAGGCAGAAGTGCTAACCACTTAGGTCTTAATATTTTCACAATGACTAGTTCATCATTCATGCCTTCCTCTTCCAATGTCTCTCCTCATTCCAATGTACCACACCACCAAAATCTGCACGAAAATGCAAGTCGCCAATGGCTGCTTTAATATTTGTGGCTGATAATGATGCCACCGTAGAGTAGCCACAAACACATTTCTCACCATCAGCCACAGTTTTTATTCCACTCAAACCCCTTTCACACTGCCAGCCCGGCAATATCCCGGGTATATGATTCCGTTATATTGTCGGGTGATAGAGCCTCCCACCCCTGCAAATTCTTGGGTCAACCGGGTTCACACTGAACCCAGGCAGACCTGGGTCTGCACGAAAAAAATTGTAAAAAAAACCCATTGAATTAAAAAATGGGCCTCAACCCGGGTCATTGGGACTTGCCCCAGCAAAAATACAGGCTTTTGAGGCAGTGTGAATGGGGTATCACTTATATATCAATTGTGTCCACATCTATCTTGGATTGTAAACTTATTTGGGCAGGGTCAGCTTTACAATCTATTTCATGTAATTGTATATAATTTGTTTGCATCATGATCATATTAATGTGCAAGATTGTGTATTATGTTGGTGAATATAAACTGGGGAAGTGCTGATAATTAGCAATTTATTAAAAAATATACAAATATTAAAAATCAACCTTAATAAAAACAATACATTTTATTTATGAGTATATCGGAATACTCCCAATTATTGTCGATCCGGATTGACATATAGTAATATAATGAATAATGCCTGTATGAACACATTTACATATACCAGCTGGATATATCTCCCCTATCGATTACTATGGAAAAATGGCTGATGTAATAGGAGCTAAGCGCTTAAAGGATCCTTATTGCTCCAAATAAAAATCAAACTCCGTCTATAATTGTATAATCCCCGGGAGCCGCATGCACAGAAATATATAGATCCGCTGGCTAATAGTCATAGTAGTTCAGGCTTATTTGGTTCAATGGTGTAGACTCTTAATTGAACCTGTGTGGACAGGCAGTGTGTTGGAATGAAATATCTCACTGAGACAAAATAGTTCTTCTATATTTCATTTAGCATGCACTATTACATTGACATACAATGAACTTGTCTAACTTTATTATTATTGCGTCAAGTGGTTTTTGTTTTGAAAGTATTTCCCCCTCTAGAAATACTATGTTTGCCCCTGTTAGAGGTAAAGGTAATATTCATTTTTATATTTTTTATTTATTAGGGAGATTTAATGTAAAGAATTTACACTTAATTTAAACTTGGATAACGCATGGACATTTTTTTAAACATTGTGGTTAATAAAGCATTGTACACATGGACATAATGCAAAATAATGATTTTCATAGCACATGTTTCAATGTTTTCCTTCTTGCTTTGCCAGATTACTATGGTAAAATACTTAGGCACATGTTGATACTGAAGATAGACATGTATCCCCAAAAAAATCTTCCTTGCTTTTCCCACATATGTGTCTTAACATCATCAGCTTATGTACTTTTTGTGGTGTCCACAAGGGGGCAGGTGTGGCCTTTTAGAACTTTGTTTAAAATCTTAATGTATCTTCATCACTGTCACTAATGTCACTTCCTGTTTATATAAAGACACATAGTAGAAAGACAAGTTGTGTTGCAGTATTAGGCTAGGCCGTAGTACGTGACAGTATGTTGCTTGTTGTGTTTATTTCCTTGGATTAGCCTTTTTATGCTTGTACCTACATAAATATTTCTAAACTGTGGCAAGGTCTACCCTAAAAATAATAAAATAAAGACTTCCCTGTCCCGGTGGCATTATTAAGCAATGCAAGGTTCGGATTTATTTATATTTATTTGGGCGATCAATGTAGCGTACACAATATAAGAGCAAAGTGTTTTGAAAACTTCTTTAATATGTTTGTTATTTTTTTACTCTGCTTGAGCAATTTCTACTATGATAGACAGTCTAACAATGAACTATGTTATTATGATTTTAATTAGTTTCTAAAAAAAAAAGTAAGCAACATTAATGTTCTTAGTGTACCTAGGTGAATAATGAAAACTCAAAACATTCTGAGGAAATTAATATTTTCAAATAAAGCAACAATTATAATAGTTAAGTGTAAGAGAGAAAATGTTGGGAGACAGCCAATCAGCTTCTATGTATTATATGTACGTATGAATTAATAGCAACTGCTTTGCATTACATATTACTTAGGACTCTTTATCATTGAAGTCTAATGAGCAGTGGTAACTATCATTCTATATCACTGCATAACACAACAATACAAAATGTAGTACTAACGTCATTTAAAATCACAGTGCTACTTGGCGAGCCCCAGGGGAATCTCCCCTCCTAATCAATATTGGAAAGCCTTCCGCCGGCAGCCTACTGATCAAACACTCCCTTATGTATTTATTGCGCATGAGCAGCTAACGTCTACATATATACGTATAGTGGTGGAACCTGGCAAGGGATCCAGTGATGGTGGTACTGGACCCATATCGAAAGTTCCATCCTGTGCTTTATGCCACTTGATGAATTCCTCGCAGTCGCTGTCCCCATAGAAGTCCATGGTGACTGCATTAATCAACAGTAAATAAGTTAAGGCTGGAGAAGTCTTTGATTTTTCTAGCGGTAGTCCTTTGCTGAATTGAATGCTAAGCTGCCATAGTGATTCTGACTTAGAAGGGTGAATTTTAGGACAATTAATGCTTGTTTTTGGGGGTTTATGCACAGTTTAAATGACTTCTATACATCTATTCATATTTAAAATGTTATATTAAACAAGAAACTCAATCAATGACCTGGTTTATGAAAGTGATTATGTTACTAACATGGCTTACCAGGAATGTTGTAGTGGTTGTGGATTGCAGTCTACATTTATTAGACAATTCTGCTAATAGAATTTTAAATATATGACTTTCAAAGAAATGAAATCTTGTAATCTGTTGTATCTTATAATAGCACCTATGAATCTATCATATAATGCTATAAAATTCACTGCTCTTTCAAGTCAACCTATACATGCTCTTCCTTTGTTTCTGCTATTGTGCTTCCTATCTTTCTGAAATATAAATATACTAAAGCATCAAAGAGACTTAATGTGACTCACATTTCTAGGAAGACAACAGAATCAAATTTTCTAAGAAGCAGTTAGCTTTTTATATGTGATATTGCATGCAATAATAGTGGTAGATTTTTCTGTTGCCTTTGTAAATCTCAGATATTCCATCATGTACTATAATGTTAAAGTATTACCTGGCCAGGTCTTTTCCTTAAGTAACCTTTTTTTTAATATACAATATTTAGGGATCACTGTCTGTGTAAGAACTACATCAGATTGTGTAATGTTGGTGGACCTTATGTAGATGTTGCAGATATGGTTAATGTTACTATCAAGATGACAGCAAATCTAGGAATGATGTGATGGAAGTTCCTAGGTAACCACACTCCTTGACTACAGCACATTGTTCACTAAGTCCCTTTTTTCCAAGTCATGGGTTACCTTGATTTATCTACATCATGGCTTTACATAAGCTACAGTCATTTTCTCTTGTTATTCTTTGTTTTCCTACTCTTGCACTACTTACATATAATTGAGATATCTACTAAGCAGATCTGTCCCCTATGTACTTTCCTCCATATAAACTCCAACAGCCTCTTTCTATCAACTCCCTGACTTCAAGGGTGCAATATTCCAAAGTTGTCAGGATAATCCAGAGTGGACCAACACTCTAACACAACATAGAGTAGCATAGTGTTAAGTATAACATATATGTATATAATATATTATCATGCATGAGATCTAAAGTAGTAAACTATTAATTACCCTATACATATATTTAAATAACTATAAACCTCTTAACCACATCTGTAAATACACATATAAACACAGTACTTTTACACATGGCTCTTTTGGTACTATGCTCCAAGCATGATAATCAATATTCTAAAACCTGTATGGTCAAATAAAGGGTTGAAACAATGTTACAGGGTTTAATCCAAGTAGAGAATCTTGATTTTACAAGCAACTTTGCTCCAAGTATCAGTCACTTGAGACCTGGAATTCGGCTCATCACTTTGACCTCAGCCTGCATTGTCTTCCATGATTAGAGTCTCAAGCCAGGAACTGGCTACAAATATACAAACTATATATATATATATATATATATATATATATATATATATATATGTGTATATATATATATATATATATATATATATATATATATATATATATATATACACCGCTTAATTTAACAAATGTTTCCTATCATTCTTCAAGTTCCAAGCCATTGTGGAAAATGTTGTGAAATTGGCTTCATAGATATTTTTTTTTATATGGATACCTCTTGTTAAACTTAAAGTCACAATTAACATTACAAGCTTGGCAAAATCTACAAATGCAAATAAGTAACACCTGCTCAGTATTTCAGTAATTCTTCTCACAAACGGTTGTATGATGGTTCTTTGTTTGTGACTAGGAACTGATTATTATCCCATCGGTGAGAAAAATGTACCACATTGAGGACTTTTAGCCTCAAGTACTGTATTGTTTTTAGCTTGTTATTCTTTAATGAGGTTATTAGAAACAGCAAAATCTAATACAAGAAATTTCCCAGAGTACCTAGTCGCTTGTAACTTTTATCTTCATTTCATTTTTTCAAGTATCTTATTAATTTTTTGAGCCAGCTAACTACAACTCCCCTTAGGCAAAATAACTTTGCAGTTGAGGATTCACATTTTTTTCTCTTTTCTTTCTTATTGCTATTATTGTTTTAGGTAATTAACATCCACTTTGTAGTGGCAGTTCCGACGCCATGCTGTCTGCACAAGCTTTTGGCATGGCGTACCTGGAAGGAAAATGTGCATAGGTGGCACGCCTTATTTGACTTCCAAACAGAGATGTAATAGCTCATTCTGAGTACTGCTGCTCTCATTTCCTAAATTGATATTAAAATAATGAGACCAAACAGAAATAGATATGTGTGAGAGAGAGTGTTACAAATAGAAGAGAGATGGTTAGCTAGATAAAGGTGTAAAGAGACAGTGAGAAAAAGACAAGAATGATAGAATAAGAATAAGCCAAAAAGAGAGAATGAGACAGAAAGGAAATTCCGTTTCATTCCAGTTGGACATATGTTGTTCAAAGCAGGTATTCAAATATGTTGACGATGACATGAAATAATAAGAAGGCAATTTGCCGGAAGTCAACAGAGTTACATTTTCCTAAGTTTAGAACAGTGTATGATTATAACAATATCCAAATTGTCACCACTGAACTAAGACTTTAAGGGGGGTATTCAATTAGCTTTCCAATTTGCAGTAACGCGAGTTACCGTGAAAAGTGCGCAGTATTGACAGTAATACGCTACCGAAATAATGCAGATTTTCCTTCGCAACCCTATGGGTGCACACGAAAATCCACGTTATTGCGGTACAGTCGATTGCCTTCGTGGCGAGTATCGGCGCGTTACCGCGGCCCGCAAACCTAATTGAATATGCCCCTATTAGTTTTTCTAGATTTAGTATAGATGCAAAACATACTGAAACTGAAAGGTCTTATGCCACAGTCAATCTAATACTAAAAGGCAACATGCATTCATTTGTCAAACAATATTAGACTTTCGAATATTTGAAATTTAGCACTCCCTTTATAATTAGACTAGTAAGTTATCTTATACTGCTGTGACAGGAGATTTAAGTAACATTCTGCTGCACTCCACAGTTATTTTACTTTTAATGAAATACTACAAATCCATACAGTTAAAATTAAATAGTTTAAATAGTTAAATTGTAACCTATAGCTTGTAGTGCAGCTTGTGATTCATGTATCATTTGCAGTATTGTCAAGGAACAAGTTTCTGGGAGGTACACTGCACAGCAAACTAGACTAGCTTATATAAAACACAGAGGTAAGCTGATCGGAAGGTGCAGGAATGGTCTCACCAGTCACCCTTTATCTGTTAAGGAATTATTAGGTTTTGTGATTTCCCCCAAGACAAAAGTGAAGAAATGTGGTAGAAGAAAGGGTAGGTAAATTAATCAAAATATTGCACTAAATGATGAGTAAAATGACACATAATTACTACTACTACTACTATTAATAATAATAATAATAATAATAATAATAATAATAAAAGTAATAACAACAAAAACATCATTACAATTATACAGCATACTCTGCAGCAATTTACAATCTAACAGAGACTGGATTATGAAGCAATTTTTTTTAAAGGTCAGGTAAAAGTCTATATAGGCAATTCAATTCCCTATAATGTGCTGCGGAGTGCCCCAAACTGGTTGTGAAAGTAATCCATAGCGATGTATCTTCATAGGCTTTTCAATGCAACTAACAGAGGGGCACAGGAAAATGAATGATGTTTCGGTAATGTAGTTATTGTAAATGAGCACAGCCGGACATCATCCTGCCCCAGGCCACTCTGCACAGATGGTAACACAGTTAGAACCACAGTTTGATTCCTGAGCCAGGTGGAGCGCATAGTAACATTGAACCGCCAATACTCATCCTGGATAAGAGTTGAAAGCTTCATCTCAAGTCCAAATGCTAGGTAACTAGACACTTAAAATAGAAATGAAAAAAAATGAAAAATATTAGAGATGCTCAGGCTCGGATCCTCGGAAACCGAACACACCCGAACTTAGGGGATCCGAGTACCGAGCCGAGTCGTAAACGAGGCAAAACGTCATTGTGACGTCATCGGATCTCGGATATCGGATCTCACAAGTTTTTTAATTTATAAATACCACCCTCCATGGCGATCTAGCGCCATTTGAGAGAGGGACACAGAAGGGGTAGCATAGAGTGTATAGCGGTTGAGCAGGCAAAGTTAGAGAATTGAAAAAGGAGGGTGGTAGCAGTGTTAAACAAAGCAATCAGTGACATTCAGGAGAGCTCCATAGCTCCAGTGTTAAATATCATTGCAGAAAAATACAAATACTAGTGCTGCTGTCAGGGTTGGTGTAATTCTGCAGTCCAATTCTACTGTGTTATATAGGTAACACACACAAAGGAGAGCTGCATTGGTAATTCTCATTGCTGAAATAAAAATAGTAGTCCTTGCAGGCTATTCTTCTGAATTTGCACCAAAAAGTGTACAGTGTTATATACACCCAAAGACAAGAGCTTCATTGTTCCATCGCTAAGAGTCATTGCTGAAATACAAATAGGAGGGCTATCAGGCTTGTCTTCTGAATTTGCAGGCAAATTCTACTGCGTTATATAGGTACCAGACAAAGAGGAGTTTTCCACTGCTAAGAGTCATTGCTGAAATAGAAATTATAGGGCTGGCTGGCTTGGTCTAAATCTACAGTTACATTTTACTGTACCATAGCTCACTCAGAAACAGGAGAGGTGGCAGGAATCAGTGCTGAAACAAAAATTGTAATAAAAGGGCTGTCAGTTTTCTTCAAAGTCTGAAGTGACATTGTATTGTGCCATAGCTCATACAGAAACAGGAGGGGTGACATTGTTGTTGTCACTCTCCAGTCTCAGTCATGATGATACTAATCCCTCTACCTCATGTGCTAAAGCCTATGTTCAAGTACATAGTGGTTTTAAGTCAGGGAAACAAAAATATAAATAAAAAGCTTGTACTTTTTTAAAGAAAAAAAAACCTCTCTAAAAAAGGTAAAAGTTTACTGTAGAAAAACATAAAATTGCCAAGCTACCATTTTACCCAAAATATTACCAGGCATACCAGCATCAGGTAGCTCCCTTCTCTTAGCTAGATTTCAGCAACTGCAATCTACACTGTCATCATATTCACCCTAATCATTGTGTACATCTTCCTCAAACAATACTAATTCATCCCCGCTGGAATCCACCATCACAGAAGTCTGTGTACTTTGATGTAATTGACGATAATGGCCTTCCTCATGGAATTTGTAGTTCATTTTATGGCAGAGCTGTCATGATTTTTTGGCAATTCTTTTAGAGCAGAGCAATTGTCAAAATGTTGTGCTGACTCATCATTGGGTGTCTTGGGAAAGCTAAGTTTTTCCGAGAAGCAGTTGCCAGAGAAACTGAAGGAGGAGACATCATTACAAAATGTTGATAGCTCTTGGATCCTTGTGAAGCTAATTAAGTCCTAGATCTACAATTACAATATAGTTAGCGGATTTTCTTACTTTAATTACATTCTTCAATTTCTCTAGCTGCTTCTCAAAAAGTATAATTAAGGCAATCACTTGACTCAAGCTAACCATGTCTGCACTCTCTTCACAGGTGACTACTTCGCTGGACTAAAGTACATTCCCCCTCAAATTCTAGTCTTCTTGCAGCTGCTGCATTCTCCTACATGCTGATGCAGAATCCCGGAAATTACCCTAAATATTTTGGGACACAGACAGCATCTCCTGCATGTCATTGTCATTTTTTAAAAAGTTCTTTACCACCAAGTTGTTTGTGTGAGCAAAACAGGAAATGTGATGGAATTTCCCCCGCTGTAATGCTCTAACAATATTGGTGGCGTTATCAGAAATCACATATCCTCAGGAGAGTCCCATCAGGATTAGCCATGTTACAATGACATCCCTTTCTTTTTGTAACAGATTGCCAGCTGTATGCCTCTTAGTGCAGCCGCTGCTACACAGAGTAGCCTACTTCTGAAAAATGTGACGTACTTGGGTACATGCTGCTGCAGTTCCTGCTGGTGAAGGCGAATGACCAACCCAGTGGGCTGTCACAGTCATATAATCTTTAGTTTGCCCATTTCCGCTTGCCCCCATATCTGTGGTTAAGTGTACAGTGGGTAGAATGGCATTTTGTAGCCCAATAATTACATTTTTACCAACTTTCTGTTAGAGGTGAGGAATAACTTTTCTAGTAAAATGGTGTCGTGATGGAATTTGGTAATAGGGACAGAAGACCTAAAGTAACTTTCTAAAACCAGCTGCATTAATAGTGGATATTGGATGCAGATTTATTACTATCATAGTTCTCATGGCGTCTGTGAACCGCTTTGTGACTGGGTGACAGCTTTCTTACTTTCTTCATCTAGCAAAGGATTGTTTAACAGTCAATTGTTGTAAACTACTAGTAGTATTCTTCTGGGTTGAATCGACTATAGCTCAATAATTCTTCAGAGGAATCAAGGCTAGTGGAGGAGTCATCTAGCCTTAGCAACTTGGATGCAGGACTAACTCCCATCACTTGTGAGGATATTGATGATGAAGGTGTTGGGGGTGTAGACTGCAGGTGCTGGGATCTAGATGAGAGAAGGAAAGTAGATGATGCTGGACTGTTTATTGTTATTTTATTAACATAAGTTTCTGATTTTCCCAACAGCCTTCCATGAACTCGCTTAAAATGCCATAACATGGACGAGGATCCTAGATGGTTAAGGTCCCTACCTCTACTGACTGAGGCTTTACAATGCTACAAATGGCTAAACAACTGTTGGCAGTATTTGGGTAAAAATAATTCCACACATAGGAGGTGGATTTTTTGATCTTATGCCTAGGTATGACAATGGCCTTCTTATCACTGGCAAGAACTGCTGCAATCTTTGTTTGAAAGTGTATGAAAATAATATTGTGACCTGTGAGGTGGTCAAAATTTACTTGAAATTAGTGTTATTGAGGTTAATAATAATGTAGGATTAAAAAAAGAACTGTTAAGTGCGTATTGTCGCTAACCAATAACGATTGTCGAACCTCGATTTGTGTTTCCAACGCACAAAGATTTATTCGCAAAAAGTAGTATAATATGTTCAAGCGAAGTGATAATAAATACAGCCGTTACTTATCGCAGGCGCTCTGGATCCAGTGTGCAGTCATTCAATCCTGAAGTCTGGGGACAAGATGTCTGAACACTAGATGTGAAACTGCTGCTTATATGCACACAGAAATACAGTAATACAATGAAGATGGTATAGCTTGCTTCTATTGGTCCAGGTTTCAGGAAGGTCCAAGGGGTTGTCAATCATTGGCTAGTTCATCCTAAGGAATCCAAAGGAGGGGGTCATCTCTCCAGGGGGTATGCTCTGCTCTTCCCGCCAAGATTCCTTAGTCTTAAGTAGTCCATAATTCCCTATCATTCATAACTTGCATCGCAGAGTGAACCAAACAGTGTCAAATGTTAAGAGGTTTATTATGATACCACATATGATATGATTCCTTCAACCTGTTCCATATATTTCACTAATATGCATATAACTTTAATATAAAACATAAATACTACTATATTTCGACATAACTGACTATGTGTTGCAACTACCATTAATGTGTACTATTTTATAAGTATGCGTGTTTGTGCGAATGTATGGTAAAAGACCAAATACTGTTGCTGCCACGTGTTGTAGCTGCGTACGCCCTTTCACGTTGTAGCGTGCTCTTGTACGGCATAGTGTACCATACGCATCTTTTCAAACAAAGACAACCAAGTTTGCTCGATTTTAATTGAAATGACTTTATCCAATTTGCTGACTTCGACAGAACCAAATGATGTGATTTTAGCATATTTTAGCAATTTGTCTAAAAAAAATACAGATTCAAAACCAAAACCAAAACACACGAGGGTGGTTTTGCCAAAACAAAAAACAAAACCAAGACAAGGAGCTAATCCACATCCAAAACCCAAGCCAAAAGCACTTCACGGGGGTCAGTGAGCATCTCTAAATTATATATATATATATATATACATATATATATATATATATAGATAGATATATATATATATATATATATATATATATATATATAAATATAGATATATATACACACACACACACAATATGAATAAAATTATTTGGCCATGCCTGTTAATTATTGAATTGTGGTGTTTCAATCTAATCCATTGCCAGAGGTGTATAAATTCAAGTACCTAGCCATGCAGTCTTCATTTGCAGACATTTGTGATACAAAATGTGTCATTTGGCAGAGCTCAGTGACTTCAAGCGTGATACTGTGATAGGATACCACCTTTTCAGTAAGACAGGTTGTGAAATTTTCTCCCTGCTGGATATTCCATGGTCATGTAAGTGATATTATTAGAAAGTGAAAGTGTTCAGGAACAAGAGCCACTCGGCCACAACACGGAAGACCATGTAAAATCACAGAGCAGGGTCAACGACTGCTAAAGCACATGGTGCGTAAAAGTCACCAACTCTCTGCTGATTACATAGCTAAAGAGTTCTGAACTTTCACTGGCATTAATGTAAGAACAAAAACTATGCCTGCAGGAGCTTAATGGTATGGATTTTCTATCCAAGCAGCTGCATGCAAGCCTCACATCACCAAGACCAATGCCATGCGTCAGTGCACACTGGACTGTGGAGCCGTGGTAACTTCTTCTGTGGACTGACAAATCATGCTTCTCTGTTTGACAGTCAGATGGACGAGTCTGGGCTTGGCGGATGCCGGGAGAATGTTACCTGCCTGACTGCATTATGCCATCTGTGAAGTTTGGTGAGGGAGGAATAATGGATTGGGCTTGTTTTTCAAGGTTTGGGCTAGGCCCCTTATCTCCAGCGAAGGCCAATCTTAATGTTTCAGCACATCAAGTCATTTTGGACAATGCTATGCTTCCAACTTTGTGGCAACAGTTTGGGGAAGGTCCATTTCTATATATATATATTAGTGCGGTATGCGATGCTGGAATCCCTTCATCAATATTTGAAAAGTCCTAAGAAAGAAACCAAACTTTATTTTATATAAGTTTATGATTCTATACTTGAATCAAAAAGTATTTGTCATTATAAAGCACACCCTTAAATTAGGATGGCTGCTGATAGATATTCTCCTGATGAAGTCCAGCTACAGTGAAGGATGAAACACGTTGGAGACACCTTGAGAACCCTATCTTCTCACCTCTATCTGGAAGGGACTAGGATTTGCCTGCCATCTAAGTCTTCTATTTGTTTACATTAATGCACCTGTAATATTATGGTTTTTCTAAATATAATGTTTTATTTTTTTAAAAAATACTGCACTATGTGTCTGCCCTATATTTCTTGTCTTTGTGGAGAGGTATGAAACCTATGAAGGAGAGGTGGATATAGGAAGATCGCCTGAGTGGAAATAAGCGACTTTATTTAAAATTTTTGCAGCGTAGACACTTTTTCTATAGTGTCACTGGTGATTAGTCATACACTAGATTGCGAGGCTCCCTTTTCCATTAGAATTAATCACCATCATGGAAGATCAATTCTGGATCGGTTAATGAGTGTACTCTGTTGAAAGAAATTTTCTGGTACGGAGGCACTTATTTAGTATGTACAGTCATGGCAAAAAGTTTTGAGAATTACACAAATATTATTTTTCACAAAGTCTGCTGCCTCAGTTTTTATGATGCCAATTTCAATATACTCCAGAATATCATGAAGAGTGATCAGATGAATAACAATTAATTTCAAAGTCTTTGCCATGACATTGAACTTTATCCCAAAAACAGCATTTCCACTGCATTTCAGCCCTGCCACAAAAGGACCAGCTGACATCAGGTCAGTGATGGATATTGCTTCTAGTAAGATTGCACCTAAATGAACCATTTATCGGATCATCAAAAACTTCAATGAGGGAGGCTTAATAGTTGTGAAGAATACTCCAGGGCACCCAAGAACATTCAGCAGGCGTTTGGATTGTCTCCTAAAGATAATTAAGCTGAGGGATCGGGGTACCACCAGTGCAGAGCTTGCTCAGGAATGGCAGCAGGCAGGTGTGAGTGCATCTGCACGCACAGTGAAGCGAAGTCTTTTGGAGGATGGCTTAGTGTCAAGAAGGCCAGCAAAGAAGCCACTTTTCTCCAGGAAAAACATCAGGGACAGACTGATCTTCTGCAAAAGGTACAGGGATTGGACTGCTGAGATCTGCGGTAAAGTAATTTTCTCTGATGAATTCCCTTTCAGATTGTTTGAGGCATCTGGAAAAACACTTGGCCGGAGAAGGAAAGGTAAGTGCTACCATCAGTCCTGTGTCATGCCAACAGTAAAGTATCCTGAGACTATTCTTGTGTGGGGTTGCTTCCCAGCCAAGGGAGTGGGCTCACTCACAATTTTGCCTAAGAGCACAGCCATGAATAAATAATGAAACCAAAACATCCTCCAAGAGCAACTTCTCCCAACCATCCAAGAAGAGTTTGGTGACGATCAATGGCTTTTTCAGCATGATGGAGCACTTTGCCATAAGACAAAAGTGATAACTAAATGTCAAAACATCGACATTTTGGATCCATGGCCAAAACACTCCCCAGACCTTAATCCCATTTAGAACTTGTGGTCAGTCCTCAAGATGTGGGTGGACAAACAAAATCCAACAAATTCTGACAAACGCCAAGCATTGATTAGGCAAGATTGGGCAGCCATCAGTCAGTATGTGGCCCAGAAGTTGATTGACAGCATGCCAGGGTGAATTGCAGAGGTTTTCAAAAAGAAGGGTTAACACTGCAAATGCTGACTCTTTGCATAAACTTAACGTAATTGTCAATAAAAGCCTAAAATGCTTACTTTCTGTCATTTAACATAGTAAGAGGCTTTATCGTTTTTGCTAAGCAGAAATATATAGTAAAGATAGTTTAATATTAGTTGTGTATATCATTTTAAAGAAGTTTATTTAACACTTAATATTGTATCTATTTAAGCTTTTGTATCCAATATTGTAAGCTTTCAATCCATTATGCTTGAGACCATAAAAAACCCATAATATTACAACGTCCAGTATTTGTCCATTAAAATAAAGCACAAAAATATATTCCACAGGTAGATGAAATAATCTTCTTTTCATCTGTCTTGAAGCACAAATAGTCCACAGGATCCTGCTTGGCAAAAAAAAAAAAAAAAAACGTAAACAAGTTTACGTAAACGTAAACGTTAAACTTTGATCCTCTATGGAAGATCAACCCGCGCAATATGAATTATTAAAATATGCAAGGTTTATTTATATGCTAGGGGGATTTTCTTGATGGCTGTAGAGCTTGATTTGGATGTGGCGGCGTGAGCCAGAGTTAGGCGGACCCCTATTGTAGACTGACTACGGCAACATGCCTCTTCCCCACCCAAGACATTCCCCAATGTAGTAGGTTGTAGTAACTGTTCTTGCGCTCTCCTGTGCACTGAACAGGGCTGCAGTCACACCCGTATCTGCTGGATCGGACATGAGTGATTTGGGTTTGATACACTCAAAATCAGAATATATTTGTCTTGATGAATTAGGCCCTTTATATTTAACTGAATATGCCCATCATTCTCATTGTTACTTCTCAGCTGCAGAGTGTCATGGTAGAAGGGTGATACATATCTAACTAAAGAGACAAACAGTGACTGCGAAGATTGTGGAATTGCACTGTGTGGACTGGTTGATTCATACACAGTGGCAGGGCCAGTGATGTCACAGCAGCTAAAATGACTGTAATCACAACATTTTGACCTGCACTAGATACCACTATTACAATATGCTTTGAGAAATAATACTGTACTTTTTAAAAGAGCAGTGAATGAAACGTCAGATTATCGCTGAGCAATGTATATTATTTTTTTGTTCATTTCTGAAAAATCAATTTTAGGATCATATCTGTATCTTAAAAAGACATAACTGAAATAAAAACTAGTGTATAAAGCATTGTATGCACACACATAAAACAACTACTGTGTAACAACAGTAACAGGGTATAAAGCAAATATCCATATAATTTAACAGTGAAACCACTGAATGCTACAGGAATGCAATGCAAATATAAGATAAAACTAAGATTTATCTAGTAAAAGAACAGACTAAAAGCATGCTTCAGAATGTTTGTGAAAATATATCTTTCTTAGATATTGTTTTTACAATTTATACATGTATCGCTATTGAAGAAAATAAGGGGTTTTAAAAAATACTAGAATATATTTTCTTCTTCATTTTTGACACATGGATGCAATTTGTGGTATATCTATTTTATATCCTGTGGCTTTCCATATCTCTGTCAGGGAAGAGGCCCAAAGATTATCAGTACTCAGCAGAGGTCAAAGCACGGCTACATATTATGAAAAATTATTGTACGGTGGTATTGCAAAGTAAATTGAAAATATGCAACCAAAAGCAAAATCTATCCTCAGTCAATACATGGAATCAGGTTTTTTTTTAATAACCAAATTACTCTGTGTACCATTCAGGGTAGCTGTAATACATTAGGTATTAAGTGAGCTCTACTTTAACATTACATATCAAAATGTATAATTGTTAGTCATTGTAAAGAAATTGCTTATTTCTAATTCAGTAACAAACATCATATCTTATATCAAACATCATATGTCAAAATATAGACTAGAAAACCATTAATGTTTCAGAAATCAAAACCTTCTTTCTTAGGCTGAGGGTAACAACAGTGATTCAAATACTGTATATTGCAAATACTATAGAGACTACAAGCATGACATTACAGTGCTTAGTTATAATAATGCCTCATTGTATTTTAAATCCATTTAATACAGTTTTTGCTGGGTTAACAAATTATGCAAATAATTTTTGATGGTTCATTTCCCATTTATATGTAGGGTTGCATATGTGTGTGTCATTGTGTAGGTCTGTGTGCGTATATAAGTTCTAAGTATATATGAAGGGTATCATATCTGAGGATATATTTTCTCAACTGTTGCATTTATTTCTAAGTCTGTGACAATGAACCTTGACTGTTTCTTAAATACCGATGGAACATGTGAGTACAATATGTTCTTCATGCCTTTGAAATCCCACATGTAAAACAGGTATATATTTCCATTATTAAGATAACTAGGAAGATGTAAGGTATTAGTATGTTGTGAAGGGTTCTCTGTGAGGCTGGACCTACAGAAACCCCGCTCCCTGCAATATTGACTATGTTTACACTTTTGTTCAAATAACTAGACAGCACTTTGTAAATTGTATCAAACCAAAACAAGTATCCAAATTATTTAACAAAGGGTATGTTTTAACATTAAGCATAGCTGCATGTTATTCTTTAGCAATTAATAAATCTTATATTGGTTATAACATTTGGTGTTCCCCCAGTTTTAATATGTTGGGTAAAGTGTTATATTCTGCAAATATCGCTTTTGAGATATATATATATATATATATATATATATATATATATATATGTGTGTGTATGTTTGTGTACCTGCATTCCTATTCTTGACTAGTTCATACACCAACACTGTGGGGACCTTGATCGTAGTGGGGGTAAAAAATAAGGTACACACAAACTTACAAATGCTAGGTAATGCAGGGGACCTTGCTAATATACTTGACATAAAAATCTGTCATGTCCTTGTGAGTCACTTTTGTCGGACCAAAAATGTGCATGTGTCTGACACGAAGGGGAAAATGTGTGTATGCCCCCACTAGAGGTCAGTGGAACATACATACATATGTCCGACTACTAGCAGTAAAAGGGGGAGATTGCAACTTTCCTGTCTATTTACACCAAATAGGGATAAGACACTGCCACATTTGTCTCCTGCTGAAAGTAAAGTAGAGACAGTGGATCATAACATTGGTGGCTCCAACTATAGCCCAGAGAGCAGTGGAGATTAGTATGCCCATGACACTTCAGAGGAGAGTGGTTCAGACACCAGCGATGTTGCACCATTGCCCAGTGGTGAGACAAAGCGTAGGTACCCAGAGAGGTATTCTATGAACGACCATTCTCAATATTATGGCAGCCGTGTTTTAAACCCAGAAGGCTGAAAAAACAGTGCTGTGTCCGTCCAAATGCTATCCAAAAACAGTGATTGCTCCAGGGCATATGACAAAAAACAGTACTGTCTGCACTGTAAGATGCCCCTCTCAAAAATAGTCTGGCATATGGAGCTTGTTCTTCGTAATGAGACTGAAGTTTCATGGCCATGAAAGTCCCCAAGCAATTAAAAGAAAGGTGCATGCAATTGGCATTGAGGCATCTCTGCACTCAATGCTGAGGTGATAAGGACAGGTCGCGACATTCTGACACAATGCAAACTTCCAGACAAAGAGATGGATGCTGAAGGCTTCATGTATTGTTCAGCCTGCCAAGGCTTGTTTGCAAGATCATTAATTACCTTGTGGCAACACATGAAGAGATCTAAGCTAAACTGAAGGGGCAACAAACCCAAACTTGACGAAAACGAAATCTGTGCGCCTTTGGCCAGCCTGCTCCCCTTGACGTTAGTGGTGGCTTATGGATGCTCTTAAGTGACATGACCCCAGAAGAAATATTACTCACAGTCAAACAAAAATGACAGATACATCTTGCAGATGGGGATGCATCACTTCAACTGGGTTGGTTCAGATCTTGGCAGGCACAAGTACATATGTCAGAAGCTTTGAGAAAATGGCAGGCTACTGTTACAGGCCAGAAGAGCTACCCCTTTGGAGAGTATGGAAAACTTTACCATCCCATCAAACTTTCTGCATGTAGTAGACTCAGTGAAGCTGGTAGCTTCACTGAGTCTACTACATGCAGAAAGGAGGTAACAAGGAGACAGGTACATTTAAGACACCTCCACTGGCACTGAAGGTCGGGCATAGCTTGCAAAACATATTAAGCATTAAGTTGATCTCATTGACTGCCTTGAATACTCTTAAGGAGTTGAGGTGAAACATGCTTCAGTGCTTACCTTTCACTGAAGATGAGAAAAAAATAAACTGAAAGGAGTTTAACTACTCTTAACAACATGGCATTGCTTGCAAATGTCCCCCTGGCACAGGTGAACTTGTTCAATTGAAGAAGGGATGTGGAGATTTCTAAGATGGTGTTGACTACCTTCTCTTCAAGAGATACTTTGGATCTCCATGATATGTTGTCCTAGCACTGTTCAAGCTTGAGAGGAAGCTCTGCTGGCACTTCACGCAGATTGAAATCTGGGGAGAAAAGTCCCCATCCTGCTGACACCAACCATGCAAGTCACAATGGAACTTCTTGCAAATAAGCATGAAGAATGTGGACTGAGTTCTCAAAATAGTTATATGTTTGTCAGGCCAGCTGCCTTGTCATATTTCAGACATTCCATTTGCATCCGACTTTTTGCACCGAGAGTGTGGGGCCAAACATCCCCACATGCTGTCTACCACGAAGCTTCGAAAGCATGTTGCCATTCTTTCAAAGGTCGTCAACTTAAACCACACAAAATTGGATCAGTTGGCAAGACATCCTCTGCGACAATGAGACAAGTGGTCAAGCATTTGGTCGACACTTCCACATCAGAAGGGAAATGGGAATAGGACTCAGCAACGTGGGACCATTGCACAGCGAAGGCTTCCACAGGTCGGTGTAGGACACAGTTTTCTTATGCAAAAATATTTTACCCTCTCTGTCTTTCGGAGATCCGTAATGGGCCGCTCTGCTTCCTTTCAGGTTGTGAAGAAATGCAGAGAAAAACTTGGGACAGACATGAAATCCAAGCTGTGGAGAAGCACCTAATTAAGTTTATCCAAACGGAAAGTGGGATTGCTTTGCATGTCTCATGGCTGAACCATAGGCATCAAAAGATTGGAACTGGTTGGCTGTGAAATTCTACATAAAGAACCGTATAATAGTTGTAAAAAAAATTAAACTCTTTGAAACAATACACAGTGACTGACCATGACTGTAACATCCATGGCTCAGAGTCGGTGTATGCAGGTGTGTAGATGTCCTCAGATGGGCGAAATTCAAGAAACTTTCCACACCATGCAGTCTGTGCAGTACTTTGAGCAAATTCAAACTGTAAATCTCAAATTATATGATTTTTACTATTGACAGGGCATTAGGGTCGCTCCTTTCCTATGTGTTATGTTCCATACATGGGTCCTCGCAATGTAATATAAACAATTATGTGTGTGTGTGCTTCTTCATGAAAGAGTTGAAATGAAGAAGAGCATTGAAATGAAAAAAAAAATCTTCATAAAAAGAAAAGCATTATCATAACAAGACAATAATTGTACTCAAACTTGCACATTTTTCTAATACAATAATATGCTTGTTCACACATGTTCTATTATATAGATATATAAAAATATAATTTAAGGATTTCTTTCCTTAAAGGCTTTTCTATTGTTGGTCTATTAAGTCACATAATTAGGTTGAGATTAGATTTCACTTACTTGTATTGTTTGATTGACAAGATCACATTATTTAATAACTTAGATTCAGCATTGAATCACTTGAAGATCTTCATTAGGTGGGAAAAATATAATGTGTAAAATTGTATGCTATTAAGTATCATTTTCTTGTCTAGAAACTTCTATATGCTTATGCAAAAATTGTACATTTGGTGCCAACCCCTGCTACAACCATCTATTTAGCAACTAAATTAAATCCCCACAATGTAGGAGGGCTTCTCCAACATGTTTGTTCTAAAAATCATCCCTCCTGCAGGGGCAAACACAATATAAGTGTAACGTGCCTTTAAAAAAACATACACGTAACTTGTATGCACGTAGGCCCTTATTCAGGCTATATGCATATACATATGTGCAACATAAAGTCCCATCAGAACACATGCCAAAAAATTTAATTTAATAAAATAAATTTACAACTCTTAATAATAAAACTAATAACAAAATTAGTTTCTTTTTTTGTTTTATGTTTTTATTGTTTTTTGCATGAAATACATAAACCAGGATTTTCTTAGTGCATTCTGTATATAAAATGTATTTTTATAGTTTCTCTTGCATATACAATTTCTCCCACGCATATGTGTACTCATCACTCACAAAGTCAGCACAAATGATATAACTTAAAAACACATACTTAAGAGATGCCCTGAACTTGAATTGTCCACATCAGCACGCCTTTACTGTACATTGTTTACATCCATCCACCTTTTCCCACTCCCGTTCCTACCTTTAAGTCATAGGCAGATGTAAGTGTCAGTTGCATTCAGGAATAAAGTCCGTATTTGAGCATCATTATGGAAACGCTGAAGATTTTGCAGAGAGCTCTTGAAGGCACCCGGAGGCAGCCATGAGTTCTTCTCAGGGGTCCCTTCTCCTATTTTCTCCTCCCCTTCTCACCTCTAAACAAATGTTTCATTGCACAGAATAAAATTTAAACTTTCAGAACATCAATAACACTGCTGACTAAATTATAAGTTGTGTTGCATTTGTCTGGCTTATTCCAGACCACAATAGCAGTGGTGTCAGGATACCCAGCCTCCTTTTAGTCAGATACTGAAACAAGTTCTACAGGCATTCCTGACGTGCATAAACTAATTTATTAATTTTCCATTTCTGTCTTTTGTGGATAAAATAGCAATTTTACAACATTGCTCAATTGCTGCATGTCATAGGGACAGTTGATACAACACATGTAGCCCTTGTCCACCTAGAACAAAAGGAATCTATGTATTGTAACATGAAACATTTTCTTTCAATTAATGTACAGGCTGTATGTGATGCTTTTCTCCTCATCCATAGTCTGGTTGACAAAAATTTCAGGCAGTAGCCTTTCATAATTATGCAATCAGTGATATGGCAAAGATTGTCAAAGAGGTAAGACAATCAAGTGTGGCAATTATGTCATTTTTATATTTTTTATTTTTGCTTGAAATATTTTGCTGAGATTGCAAAGCTATTCAAGAATTAAATATAGATTTGCATGTCATTTTTTAACCCCTTCAACAGTGAATGTTATGCTCATGTAAAACTTTGGCACATGGTGATTCATGTTATTGTTACTTACAAAAAACAGACATTTGTAATGCTTACAAAAGACAAACTTTAGAGAGATGAAAAGGTGACCTACTTAGGATAGAATGTAACCACACATTGTTCTACTTGCAGGAAACAGTGCTTACTCTCTACGGCCAAGGCTACTCACTCTTCTATTACACCGAGTCGCAAATCCAGAAACTGCATAGAATTCATATCATTTAAAAAAAAATAATACAAAAAACCCCCCACAATTTTAGAAAAAGCCTACATGATACCTGACACATTGTTTTTGGTAAATCTGCATATTACTTAGCACATAGATGCTCCAAACCACCAAAAACATGGACAATGTAAGGCTACATACTTCAATTTTCATATGGCTATTTGCTGTAATATCAAGAAATACAATATAACACATGCAAGTTGCACATACATGACTTGCAAAAACTAAAGCAGCTGGACTCAGTTATTGCTGGGTGCATCATCAATAGCAATATTAGCAGGTGTTCTAAACACTAGAAAATGTTAAAATCATGTTAGGGTGTCAATTAAACTGTTTTTGAACAATGATAAACAAAATATAAAATCATAAATCATACATATTTAACATTGCCAGGCATTGGGTATGATATATATAACATGCCATAAGACAACTGCACAAAGGTGGACGAGGTTGGCGAAGACAAGAAGACAGCAGGACTTAAAGATTTGACAGCGCTTTTGACCTCCTCCATGAAGTGCTGGACAGGAGCAGTTCCTTTGACTAATACTAATATTTATTGCCCTCAACAGCCTTTCCATAACAGAATTTACAATGATCTCTACTGCAGTATAGTTTAAGATCGGCTGTCTTTCTTAGCAGGTTGTCACCTGCTTAAGCCTGGCTCCTATTCAGATGGTTGTTCACGAGCTATGATGTCTGAATAATCTGGTAACCTGGAAAGGATTTCCTGCCCTGCATTGCTGCCATTTTATAAGAGGAGTCCCATTTCACTACGTCTTTATTTACGTCTTTGTTGCATTTTTTATCATATTGTGACTCCAAAGTCATATTGATTGAGGAATTTGTAGGTGTTCTGAGTCATGCATCAGGATGTCATCAAACACACAACATGTGACGCACACATATATGGACAAATATACTTAGGAACGACTAAAAGGGCATATGGGGCTACGCAGAGGAAACGTCACACAGCATCGGACATTAAGCACTCAGTATGCTAGCTTCAATGGCGATGGACTAAGACAGGTATGTACCACAATCTAAATGTTTTAATATCTTGATTGGTGAACCCCAATTCTCTTTATTTTTCACATCTGAGAACAAAAAATAAAGTTAAAAAAGCCTAAAATGTCACATTAGCATAAGACGGCATTTTGTACTTTGTAAACGATTTTTTTTAAAAAATGAATACGACTTCAGTTCTGAAATTATTCTAATTAAAACAGAATATGTTTTCAAAACAGTTTTTAGTGATTCCTGTGCATAATGGCAAAACATATATTTTCCACAAGTCCAAATTATCCATCTACAATACACCTGCCAGCTGTTTTTAACAAAAAACAAAACAAAACTATCACTACTGGGACTGAATAAACAAATATATGTAAAAAAAATGCATTCACCTGGCTTGCTACAATAATAACACATTTTACAAACAAGGTTTGTGTATCCACTTCAATGAGGACAGCTTGTGACAGAAGCTTTAAATCCAAAGGACCACTAAGAAAGCTGTGTTTATGTCCACAATGAATTAGCAATTAACCCGAGTTTAAGACACAAATGCATCTTAATGTACATGGCTTTGCATTAGTTTGTAAAATGTGCTCCATCCATTTTTGTCACACAGACATATTGTAATCTAATTGGATAAAGTGTAACATATAGGACAGAATAAATACATTTTCTTGTAATGTGTTACAGAACTTTCTGCAGGTGCCACACAGATGGAGGTACTGTTCAAGAGGTGGCAATGTCTCAAGAGGAGAAGTCATGAAGTGATGGAGTATTCATAAGCAGTAGCAGAACTATCATTGGTGCGGTAGGTGTTGTGTATCGGGGCCCATGGATATAATGGCAGATACAGAGGGTTGTGGGCCCCGGTTCCCGCCTCCCTGCCCTGGGGCCCATAGCTTGCTAGTTCCGCCTCTGCCCAGAAGACTCTACTGATGTTGAGTCGCTCTCGGCGGTACTGGACTATTAAGAGGAGACACAGTATGATTAATATTCAATACTTTCATTAATAGATAAAATATATATAACATGTTGTATGCATGACACATCATGCATTTGAGACCACAATGACGGAGTATATATGGTTGTATATGTGTAAGAGCATTATATATGTTGTCCTCCATAATTGCAGCAAACTGTTTGGAGAACACGTATAACTATGGCATTTAGCAAGTGACAATCTTATTATAATTTAACTTTAGGACCTGTGGAAAGTAGGGCTATCTTTAGAAACTTGAGTGCTCTAGGCTCAAGGGTATAGGCACGTTGCGGTTTGCAGTAGAACATGTTCAATTTCTGCATTATATAAAACACAGCTTAATTAGCTATGCTGCAAGACAACACCGAAATGTGTAAGAAGCAAAGATAAAAAATGAATATTGGACAAAGACATAAAATATCACATAAAATAATAAACTTTATAAACAGTGCTGTAAGAAAAATACAGTTACAGTAGATAATGTTATATGGACGAAATAACAATATACAATCAGTTACGTATTCAGTTATTTAAATGCTCAAACAAGAGCTCATAGAAAGGCATAAAGAGACCTATTGGATACAGTGCAGTATACTGCAGGGTCTCCTCCAGGTAATCCATACTTGCCAACTCTCCCGGAATGTCCGGGAGACTCCCGAATTTCGCGGGAATCTCACAGACTCCCGGGAGAGTGTGGCAATCTCCCGGATCTGCCCACTAGTGAAGTGGGCAGAATTAGATCCAAAACGCAGCGATTCACCGGGAATCGCTGCATTTGGCCTTGTCCCCGCTGTAAAATGACGCGTTTTGCGTCATTCTGTCACAGGGGCGGGGCCAAAATTACGTGCTTTTCAGAGCCCGCCCCCTACCTGCCCACCTTCCCCGGCAGGCTCCCAGATCATACTTGGCATAAGTTGGCAAGTATGAGTTAATCTTTTTAAGTTTGTTTGTATGCCAATATATTTACTGATAGCAACTGTGAGATCAGTAGCTTTGGATTAAGAAATTTGGCTTCATTTTTAGTCGGCCATAATTAAGCTTTGTTTAAAGATAGCTGTAATTATGCCTGATTTACACATGGCACATTTGCTTATTAATTTGTACCAGGCATATCTGGAGATGGGTGTGGCTGAAAACATGTGTATACGTAAGTATATAAAAATGTGGTAAATATTGAAACTTCATTTTAACATAAGCACACAGACCAAAAACATTCTCCAATGGCAAGTTTTATAATACTCATGTATGATAACTTTGCTGTCAGGACATTGTTTTTTAGTTACAAAATTTCAATTAAAACAAGCCCTCTCTATTATCTAAACTGTTCTATCTCAAAATTGTCCCATTCCCAAGCATTACCAATCCCCCCCACATTCTCCGAAGAAATATCACTTCCCCATATTCTCTTTATGCCAGTTTGCATGCCGCTCAATTTTACTATTTCTCAAAATAGGGAGTTATTATGGAAGGCCCAGGTGAACCTTAGCTATACCGATTGCTGATATTACAGAACTTAGTAAGAGTTGGTGGTTTGAACATTTATGTGCATCTACAAAGCAGTTTGACAGTGATTGAAAGTCAAGCACATGAGATTAACATGCTTGACATTTCTGTCTCAGCTTACCAGAAATGTGAGTCTGCTGTGCTTGGTATTTTAATGGTTAAAACTGGACACTTCTAAAATAAAAACACATACAACATGCATGTGTACTTTATTCATGTATGAATGTAAGTGGCACACCAGGGGCGCAGCCCAAAAAAAAAAAGCAAAAAAAAAAAGCAAAAGCTGCTGCGCATGCACCTGCACATGTGCAGCAGCTCTGTTTTGTGTGCACTGTACTATCCAGCAGCCGCGGCGCTGTCAAAGAAGCGTCCGCGGCGGTGCTGTATACAGCACCGCCGCGGACGGTTCTTTGACAGTGCCGCATACAGCACCGCCGTGGACGCTTCTTTGATAGCGCCGTGGCTGCTGGATAGTACAGGTGCACTTCTTTAGCAGAGGAGAGGGGTTTCTGGAGACCCAGAAACCCCCCCTGCGTGCGCCACTGCACACTGGCATCATTTATATGCTCACAGTCTGCATGCAAGTGAAATCCTATATTGAATTTATGAGCCTCTTTTACTGTTAGGAGCAAAGCAAAAAAGGAGCAAGTTGTACTGCAAGGGGGGTGGGGTCAAATTTAAAATGTGCAGGCAGGTTTAGAATTGGGAAGTGATGTGTCTTTCTAACCTATAAATTGTGTTATAAATAATAAATAAAGCTGACCAGTATTTGTGTGCTACAAAGCATTTGCACCCCTTGCATCGCATCATGGTTTGTCCAGGAGCAAATTTGCTCCTTTTATTTACTTTTGGTCCTAACTCTAACTGAGGCCCTTAGTGTGTACAATTACAGGCTTAAAACAGAAGTTTGTCTTTCAACAAAGTAACCGCCCTTTTATGTAATCAGAAGCAATGCTTTACTCCCAGCTGATGTCAAGCATGAAGTCCCATACTAGGGATTTGTCTGCCTGTCAATGCCTGCTTGGGTTCCAGTGATTTGGCCAGTGGCCATTAATTTCAGTTCACGTCCTTCTGATCTCTGAACACTTTGTTTAAAGTGAACCCTTTGTACAGCTAAATCCTGAATCAAAGGTCTCTGCTTTGGTCAAAGTATATCATGTGATGTCATAATAGTGACATCCTCAGGGATTTCTCTAAGTGAAGGAGAGCCCAGGGAGCTGCAGCTTGCCTCTCAACACTAAGAGATCCAGTGTAACTTGGATCGATCAGTAACTGGTATATCATATACTGTTAGCTACTGGCACTAGAGTCAAAATGCTTACAAAAAAATCATTGTCTTCAACCTCATATATTTGTGTGTGTGCTGATCTTACGTGGGGTAGTGACATGCCAACTGTTTGTTTGTTAAAGTACTAGGGCCCACAAAGTAGCAAAGATATTCAGCAAAACTGTGAAATGTGGTCTGTTTACAAATGTATAAAACACTTTGTAAAGGTATTAACCATTTACAGTTAGCACAATAATTATTTTATGGGCTAGGGTTGCGCAGGGGCTGGCTGGGCTGGGAGACAGGGAGGCATTTGCTCCTGAGTCCATCCTATAGTGGGCTACCTTGGGCTGGGTCACTGGGCCACCTGCATTTTTTTCCTTTCCTAATAGGCTGCTGAGTCGAGTCTTGCTCCCCAGGTTAAAATTTACCAACCCTCCCCTAGGGTTGCATTTACATTACTAAAGTCTGAACACAATATATATGACATTACAAGTTTGCTCCATTCACTATCCCCTTCCACTTAGTTTATCATTTACAATCTCTGTTGCCTTAGTCATTTTTTCTTTGATGGTGATTAACATGTAAAAATACTTGACACTTGTTCTCTGCCAAAAAATTTGCCACCACTCAGCTGTTTTGCTTTTTCTTAGAAATAGGCCTGCAGTGTAATGGGTAGGAACTATTTGTCCTAGAAAAATGGATTTAAATTAATACATCATTCTGCAACCATTCTTTCTCGTTTCGCTCTTCCAGTAACAATATACTCATATCATCCCTGGAGCATTGTTATTATCATACTTTCTGATTAATTGGTTTCAGGTTTTTACTCCTTTGGAACACATGACATACCTGCCGCAGGGTGTGGCTTCATAACTCATAAGAGGACAATTTAGTTCAATCATCAATTCAATTAAAGCAACTTGCTGTGAGTAGCAGGCAATTATTTCATTTAGCACCTGATTATAGTTAATAAATATGTGAAAATCCAGACAAATCTTTTTTTAATACGTAACGCCTTCCTTTAGTGTTTGACACATGAATAAGATCCTAATTCTTTTATTAGTCAAGTCCTCTGCATTTGTCACATTGGATGTCGTCCAGCAGCTGAGGGGTTAATTTTCCTCATAATGAAATGAAGAAAGAAATTGGCAGTTGCTGTACTTTTACATTTAACCCACTTCTGGCCAGAGGGCCATCTGGCAAGCTCCTATTTAGTACAGAAAAAAACCCTCCAGTTGGAAAGGCTAAACAGTTTGAAGAGAGAATCAGTGCTCATGATCTCTCATAGCTTGCTGCAATTATAAGCTTTCATACAGCAATTACCAGTTTATCCTGAAGTTATTAGATATAGAAACTACTCAGTCACTTAGTGCATGCAATTGTCTTTGACTAGTGTTAATGGGATAGAGATGTCATCCTGAAAAATATGCATGTCTTGGTATTTAAGTAAACAGCACCTGAAATTTGACTCCAAAGTCAATAAATATCAGTTATTGGATTAATAAAAAAAACAACATATTTTTAATTGCCCCATAAATGTAATTTGTTATATACTTTATAAATAATAGATAAACCTATTGTTGGAAATTAAAGCATGCGTCAATTTTTTGTGGAGTGTATGTATTTAACTGATATAAGTTCATTCTTTTAATAGAACACCCATTTACCTGCTATAGCATAGTAAATACTACAATGTATTTAATTCTTACCTTAGATTCAAATTCCTGCTCTGTCTGCCACATAGACAGCATTCAGCAGCCCCCACTGTCACTTCATATGTCAGTGTGAGCAGCTTTTTAAGTTTCCAAAATAGTTTATAAAGGGTTTCACAGTCAATGAAGTCGTTTATATTTATATACCCTTTAAACAACAAAAAAAAAATCCCACCTAGCAATCTATCTATATATATATTTTTACAATTAATTTTATATTTATTTCAGTTTGATGTGCAACCCTTACCATATAGAAGATTTGTAGCTGACTACAAATAGATACGATAATCTATGGAGCAAAGCATACATGATTTTTTTTCCAGATCATTTATCCATAACCAAGAGTTCATAGAAAGTACGGAAAGCAAGATAAAAAGTACTGTAAACTGAATAGAGGACAATTTTTTTATGGGACTGTCCCTCTGGAGGTTTAACTACCACGGGGCTGTAGATTTGTGCTCCCATAATTTTGTAACAGAAAAATGTATCACCATTGAGACATGACAATGCCTTAACCTGTAAATGTGGTCCTTTAGTTGCTCCTTTAAAGTGTTTGCTGTGGTCATCCAATCAAAAGCCACCATCATTCCTTTCTGATATTTTCAACACATTATGCCATGCCTAGCCAGTCAGGCCTAATGAGGAACAATCACTACAGAAGGTTGCACTAGGTTCTCTTTATGGAAGCGCTACCCCCAGGGCCGGTGCTAGGGTCCATGGCATTTTTACAAAATCACCGCCCCCCCCCCCCCCCCCGCAAAAATCGGCACCCTTCTCCCTCCTCCCCCCTCACCCCGTCTTTCCTTACCTTGTCTCACCACCGCCGCCTCTCTGCTCATTCTTCTCCCCTCCACTCACTGACACTAGTGAGTGGAGGGGAGGAGACGGAGCAGAGAGGCGGCGGTGGGGAGCAATAGCCTCTTCCCCCCTCCCCGTGCATCTGAATGCTGTGCGGCGGCCGTGACAGTTATGGTCAGCGGGCGCCGCACAGTTTTAAAGTAATTTACCATTCTGTGGCGCCCTCCAGAGCCCGGCGCCCTAGGCAAGTGCCTAACCTTGCCTAATGGGAGCACCGGGCCTGGCTACCCCTCCCTGATTAGATAATTAATATATCATAGAGTTCCATCAACTGTAGATAAAAGTAAGACAGATCCCTGTTTTATAAATGTATCCATTTATAGATATGAAAGCAATAGATACTTTGCTTTGACTTAACTCAGTTATAATATTAGCATTTATCATCATCGTCGTCATCATTATCATTGTCTCTCTTATAGTGAGGTGTACCGTGCTTAAATAGCTGAAAGCCAAGATAATCATATCATGAAGGAAATTGTCTGTAATTAGAAAAATTGTGATCTTCAAGAAACTACACTTTAAAATTATCTTGCATATTAGATGATCTCTTTGTAAATATAAGTTATGGTTTTGGTGTTTAAAAATATTCCATGTTGTCTATATAGAAATGACAGTGTACATAATGACATGTCTTAGTGTTGTAAAACTGGTTGCTAAATAAAGAACATGTGACACCCAGGAAAACCTAGTGTTCTTCTGCTTACATTTAGTAATGTGACAGTAATGTGCTGAGACATCTAGTATACTTTCCATTTTTGGTTTATATTCATATAGATATAGCCTTGGTTATGATTTTATTCACAAAAAATATATACTGTCAACTGTGCCATTAATATTTTAGAGAATATTCTGGCTCACTTTGTTTGTCCAAGCAAACTCTGATCTGACAGCATGGGACATATTCAATTGTCGCCGTTTTCCGCTGCGTTAAAACTACTACTGTTATTATGGCAATAGTTATCTGGATTTCAGCTCGCGGCTCAGGGAGCTGCGAGTTGAAATCCAGCGAGAAAACTACCGGAATAACGTTTTTTCTGCGCACTATTACCGTAATAACGGTAATAGTGCACAGAGCGCAAGATTTTTGTCGTTTCCGCTGACAATTGAATATGCCCCCATGAATCTAACACGTTCCTCATCCTCCGTGGGTGTTACAAAAATGAGACATTGAATGAATGAAGAAAATTTTAAAGAAATGATAGAATGTTGTTATCTTTTAGTACGATCTTATCTACACATTGATACAACTTCATAGAACAGAAGTTATTAAAACCAAAGTATAGCACAATATAGAGCATTTTTTTAGCAAGTGAATCTATTTTAACTCACCTTGCATAAAAAGATTCTTGCTCAGAGGAACAATCTCATGGACCATCTTTTACAGTAATATAAATGTGCATGTTTTGCAAAATTATATTTTTTTCTACCAATGTACTGCTGTTTGATGCTCACTCAGTTGTTTAATGACTCTGTAAACTAAGAGGACATCACAGATATCTTTATTTCAATTAATTATGATGCAAAATCATTTTAACATGTGCATAATTGAGCACAAGCTTTTATGTATCTTGATGGACCAAAGGAGTAAAAAATGTATAGAAAGTTTGTTAATAACAACAACTTCTCTTGTGTGACCTTAATAATGTACTACAGTATGATTTATCTCATGTTGAACAATGGATAATTCAAAACAAACAGTGATTTTGAACATTGATAAAAAGACATATCCATGTTATTTAAAACAAAGGCTAAACTTGCAAAGTATATATCGTCAGAGCTGCAGATAAGTTTGATTTGCCTGGAGTCAACGAGATGTGCTCACTTTCTTTGTCAAACCTTCAAACAGTTTTTTGATAAGTTGTCTGTCAAGATTTGTCAGGCAGCACACAACACTTATCACCTTAGTTTCTCTTCCAGAAGCCTGCCAATTGTTACTACATTCAAATATACTCATTCTACATTTGCCCTTCTGACTACCACATATCTGAAACAATGTATCAGGGTCTGTTAAATCAGTCTTCAGACTAATATATTGTAAAACATCTGTAATATCATATTATAAGCAATGGTTGTGCTATTTTTTTTGTAATTGTAATGCATACCTTGTATTTTTCTGTAACTAGAAAAACTGTATATGATGTACACATGACATACTTGAAAATGAGATGTAACTCTCAATGTATTCCTTCTTGGTAAAACATTTTATAAACAAACACAAGAATAAATAAATTGGAATGAACTGGGCCATGTATAACAGATGTGAAAGACGATGTGTATAGTCACAATGGATTTTTTCAGCTGCTTTACACTGTTCCACCCATTCATAAAGTATTATCAAATTACATGACAATGTTTGAATACAATTTTTTTAGTATACAGTATAATTGAAAACTCGAAAACATAATTAAACAAAATACTTTTACTTTGTGAAAATATGGTGACTATTGTTTAATTTTACATATGTGTTTAACGTGATGTCTTGAGCAGATACTTTGTCATTTTGTGATCATTGATAATTTTTTGTTTAATACTGTATGCCCAAAAAATGTATTATGACATGTTTATAAAAAATAGAAAATATAATTAATATGAATGAAAACCATGTCCTGTTATGCTTCAACCAATCCTAATGAAGATAAGTGCCGAAATAGCTTATATAATGAAGTAATAAAATCCAGATGGCTACTAGCTTATATATTTTGCAGTGAATAGTACTGAAATGTACAGGTGTCAGTCTGTCACAAGTGACACAAATATTACACATTGACTGTGCCCTTGGAGATGGCTGTCATAAATAAAAGGTGTCTATTACAGGTTTTCTGTTAATGAAGTTGAGGTCAGCCTTCACAAACTGTTGTCAGTGTTATGAATGATTACAGAATGACTTTGATCGGGGTCTACTTACTGATAGGAAGTATCCCGCAAACACTCCAAATATACTGCTCCATATTATGCAAAGTATGCTGTGGTTGTGATAGAAACGATGGTCAATTTTAAAAGAGAAAAAGCAGCATTTTAGACACTTCAGTAGTAGCAAAATGGCTGGTACGTCTACCAACAACAGTAGTATTCATGGATAAAGTGGGGGATGCTATATAAAACTAATAAACACATTGAAAAATATGCTAATTTGGTTATTTCTAGATGCCTTTACTATTAGCAGTACTGCACACATTTGTTCAATTTGTGAGTGATATTTAGAGGAAAGCAAGCCAGCATCATTTATTCAGATTTTAACTGTTAAAGATGATCTCAAAATAAAGGGCATTACATTCATCATCATCATCATTTATTTATATAGCGCCACTAATTCTGCAGCGCTGTACAGAGAACTCACTCACATCAGTCCCTGCCCCATTGGAGCTTACAGTCTAAATTCCCTAATATAGACACACACACAGACAGACAAAGAGGGAGATAGACATACAGGGAGACAGACAGACAGACAGACTAGGGTCAATATTTGATAGCAGCCAATTAACCTAGCAGTATGTTTTTGGAGTGTGGGAGGAAGCTGGAGCACCTGGAGGAAACCCATGCAAACACAGGGAGAACATACAAACTCCACACATATAAGGCCATGGTCGGGAATCGAACTCATGACCCCAGTGCTGTGAGGTAGAAGTGCTAACCACTAGGCCACTGTGCTGCCCACATATTTCAAATTAAATTTCTTAAACGTGCAGTTCAAAATTAGGGTTCTTAAAAGCAATTTATTAAAAATAAAGTAAAAAATAAGAACAGATGTAAGCAATTTACATTATAAATACTTTTTTACTCAAAGGTTTATTTGGGAAAAATAAACATATAATGATTGGCTCAGTATCATGAGTATTTAATTTAAATAAAAACCCATAGAAAATAATAATAATAATAATAATAATAATAATAATAATTATGATAATATATTTGTATAGCACCAAGATATTAGTCAGTACAATGCAATCAAATGAAACATCTTTCAATGTTATATTGTGCATTAAATTGCATATGTGAATTAAAAACCATTTAGGTAAGCCTAGGGGCTATGATCAGTTGTTGTCTCACATCCAATTATATTAATCTCTGGTGAAGACACTTATTAGACTCCGACCCTAGATGAGACAGCACCAACTACTGCAGTGAGGTGAGCATATCAATTGTGCTCTGGACAGTTTGCTCAGATCGGTGAACATGCTGACATTCTCCTTCATTTCATTTTTTTGGACTTTTCAGAATAATTAGATTTAAGTCTTGATAGCTACAAATTTGTCTACTAGCTCTGTTCCTACAACTACTTTTCATCATCATCATCATCAACATTTATTTATATAGTGCCAGCAAATTCCATAGCGCTTTACAATTGTGAACAAACATTAATAAAACAATACTGGGTAATACATACAGACAGAGAGGTAAGAGGGCCCTGCTTGCAAGATTACAATCTATGGAACAGTGGGGGTTTGAAATACAAGGTCACATGCTACATCATATTGCACATTGGACCAGCTAGAATGCAAAGGTAAAAGGTATTGAGTGGGCTGTGTGATCAGTCACACAGCAATATTGGTCAGATGGTTGGTATCTTGTGTTAGCTGTGTAGAGGGTGGTAATAGGGTAACTTAGTGAGATTAAGATGCTGGTTGCAGAATATCATAAGCTTGTCTGAAGAGGTGGGTTTTCAGAGAGTGCTTGAAGGTTTGAAGACTACAGGAAAGTCTTACTGTGCGAAGAAGGGAATTCCACAAAGTGGGTGCAGACCGAAAAAAGTCCTGTAACCGGGAATGAGAGGATGTGATGAGAGCGGAAGAGAGACGCAGATCTTGTGCAGAACTGAGGTGTCGAGTTGGGAGATATTTTGACACAGGAAAATCAATCTAGCCTCTGCATGTAAATTAGACTGTAGGGGTTCAAGTCTGATTTTGGGAAGACCCGTAAGGATGGAATTGCTTTTGAATGAAGCTCTAATTTCAGTTTTACCAACTTGGGAAAGGAGCACTCCTATTTTTTTACTTTTTCACTGGCTTTATTTCAGAGAGTCTGCAAAAAGTCCAGTTGGGTCTTATCACAATTTATCAGCTTCTTGCATTTACACATTAATTTAACTGTTGGTCAGTTCACTATCTGGTTTTGTACTCTTGCTTCAGATCTAGGTGGAACAACAAAGCATTAGAGGCAAGGCGTTTTGGATAAAATCAATAGTTGATGAGTTCATTGTTCATATCCAAGTAGTGTACTTAGGAAAGAGATTGAACCCAAAATTGTACTCCCCTCAATTGGTTCCAAACTTCCAGAAATGCTACATTTTTGCCCAAGAAGAACCCAAGCAAATATATTGATTTAATCTTTCGTAGAGGCACATACTCGCACATGGCACTTGGCCTGTTTATGTACTGTGGCACTCAAGGCCATTTTTTCACCATCTGTCCCCTGAAAATTTAAAATGCAAATTCCTAGGTGGTTCCAGAGAGGCCACCCTGTGTAATTTAAATGGTGCTTCTTTTAATAAGGTATAATCTAACAGAATCCTGCCTTTTATTATTTCACATACTAATGTATCATTCTGTGTAGTATTCCTGGATTCTGGAGAGATTCTGGAGAGATTCTGGAGAGATTGGCAATTTTATGCAACAAGCACTGCTTTAAAAGTAATGGATTCCAGTCATTCCTCCCACTAAATATCTCTAAATTATATTATTTTTGGGAGTGTGATTCCTGCTGGATATTTTGACTCAGACTTTTCTTTTTAATATACAAAAAGGGCTCTAGCAACTGAAACTAATTTCCTAATATGTTATTCCAAAAACGTGGTTCTTCTAAGACTAACTTGGCTTCAACAACATCTCTGTCTCCTCTATTGGATGTCCAGTCAACTTCTTTCCAGGGACACTTCATATATATTGGTATTTGCCTTAAAAATATAACACCCCCTCCTATTCATTTAAACAATCACAGTTTCCATTCATGTTATACATTATTTCTGATTTAAGTCAAATCTGAGAAAGTAACAGCAATATTAAGTTATTCTGCAATCTTTGCTTCTATTATAGCTCTCACCAAAAAAGGGCCATCTTCTGGAGCCTGGCCACCAGAAGCAATGTCTGTCTTTCAGTTTCTAAAGAAATTGTCATCTACCACTCCTGTGCTAAAACATCTATTCCATGCACTTTTTCTACTTTATATTGATGTCCTCTCCATTGGTGTAGGGACAGTCCTTATATAATGCAATCAACTTGACAAATGTCACCCATGTGTTTATTTCCTAATTAATCTTGTTTACTGCTGAATGTAACTTTACTGCCAAGACCAGGAACTTTTGACTGAGAAGCTTCCCTTGGAGGACATCCTTTAGAAGGAATACTTCCTGCCATTACTACAAACATGTTTAGTTTATTAGTTAATTCATTAGTCAGCTTAAAGGCTGAATCCATTGCTGGTTCTTTCTTTCCTTGGTTTTGTTTCATTCTCACATCACCCACGTTAAAAGTATGTTAAAATAGGTGTACAACTTTGGTTCTTTGAAACTTTGTACCAAAAAGACCCACAAAAAACAATATATTGATCCACCCTTCTCAGTGGCAGCTACATCTATTAGCACCTCTAAAATTCCTCCCTAAATAGTGGTAGCTACATCTATCAATACCTCAAAATTCCTCCAGTGAATTTTAGAGGAATTCCTTATGGTCATCATGGGATTTTCTCTTGGGCTTACAACTCCAAGATTTCTTTTTATCCTGGCATTAAGAAAATACAAATATTAATAACCATAACTTATTAGAGACCCAATTTAAGGAAGGATTTCATAATTTTAAGTGTTTTTATGTGCATAGGTCTTGTCTGAACTACAAGTAATTTTGAGTTTTTCGTTCTTTGTATTTATTCTTTTTTGTATTTATGCATTTTTTTTCCTGATTCTTCTACCATGGGACAAGCTTTTTTTTTCTTTAAAGAATTTGCCAAAATACCAATTACACAATTGCCATTTACACATTGCAAACAACAATTCACATACACAATTCAAACTGACTATACCAATCTGTATAGTGTTCATTACTGTAACCAGAATTAAAGACAGAGTCTTTTCTGTAGTTGCTAGTGTAAAATACAGAAACTATTCTGGGGTGGTTATTATAATATAGTGTCAATTGTCTTGTAGTCAGCATCTTATACCCATTCCTCAAAGAGTATTCTAAAATACAAAGTCCATTGTTGGTGTCTAGCATATAAAACAGAACCCACTGCATGTTAAGTACACGGCCCTTCGCAAGTGGCCCCTTCGGACTATAGATCACCTTTTGTCTAGAGGTTAGATTAAAATATAAAGCTGATTCCTTGGGGACAATTGAACATTACAGAGCACATTTCTTTGTATTCAGTGAGAAATGCAGAACCAGATCCCTGTTGACTATAATGTACTCACCTTCCACCTAATCTCCTGGTTGGTCTGCAAGTGTGGGAGAGGAAACATTGTTGCCATCAGTCAATTGTAGCAGAGGCTAATAGGAGCTTCTACTGAATTTTAGGAGCAAATCAAAGTTCGGTTTAGGACAGAAAACTGAAGACTGTCCGCCAATAATCACTGAGGTTATTAACCACATATTTTTTCTGTCAGCTAGCAGAGAAAAAACATTTATGAGCATATACTTTTTGTGGTGTGCTTTAGATTAAAAATGAAACACACATGCTTGCACTATACATTCCATTTGTAAATGGACCACAATATATAATCCTGGGTACTGCTCCAGTGCCAAACACCTAGTGAGTCAAACTGTACAAATCCAGTCACATGGGCCTAGTAAACATGTAATGCTGATTGACAACTGTAATTTACTTTGATCTAAATATTTAATTAGGCTAAATAGTACTTTTGTATTACTGCAAGGTATACCATGCCAGTTCAGTCACAAAATATTAGTATCAGAACTTTGAGGGCCTGATTTATTAAGGAACGTTAATGTCGGCATGAGCCATATTTTGCGTAAAATCGCTCTGCCCAGAACCAGACCATATGCCAGTGAGCGCAGCAACATTCAATTAATCTTTGAGCGCAAAGGGCTTACTGCTGCCTCCGATTTCATGGGTGGAATAGGGAAGGGACTGGGCGTATGCATGTAGTCAATGTACAGCAAGGGCATGCCAAACTCGAGAGCATGCAGTAACGTCCTACTCAAGCTTTAGGCATCTCAAAGGCACACATTTTTCTGTTGTATAACTTGTACCAGCTACAGGTTGGGTATAAGTACCGATTACCAGTGAGGGCGGTCACGTGGGCATGCAAGAATATGTGTTTGCAATCAGGAGCCACTGTAAATATTTATTTTGTACGGTAGACATTAATAACATACTCATAAATGTATCTTACTCATATTTTTTTTTATGTTTTGTCATTAATGACTATAATTTTTAACAGGTGACACTCATTGCATTTTTATTGTTTTCTGTGCTTTCTTTTTTTACTTAATATTCCACCTATGTATTGAACAAATCCTGCAGTGTATTGTCTGTTAGAGTAGAGAGCACCTAGACCCATATTTAATAACAGATGTATGTTTACATTCGCTCCTTGATTTAGCCTGGATTTCAATGCATTTTAAAAAATTACGCACAATATGCTCATTTTGCCTTAAGGAATCCGGCTCTGAATGTGTTGGCAGCTTTGGGTACCACGTTCACATTGTTATTAATGTCTTTGTTCTTTGCTTTTACATAGTAAAGTAACATTTTAGTGAAAGGTCAAGTAGGCTTTTATTATTTAAATAAACATTAAAAATGGTGTTTAATATGTATACTTATTTCCACATAACCACCTATTCCAGTATTACACATATCCTAGTTCTTTATATATTGTTTAAAAGAATAATGTTTTACTTATGGTATATGATATAGTTTTAACAGTAGGTTTCATGCTAAATACACGACACCTTAATAGTGATGCTTAATAACTTTAGGACAATAACTTTACTATACACCTTGTCAAGGTGAGCTGTCATTCACATACAGTGTTAGGAATGTAATCACATGACTCTAATTCATCCCAAGTCACGTTGATATAAGAGATCACCAAGAGTGAAAACCACATTGGTGACAGAAATACAAAGTGTATTAAAAAAAAATAGGATAGTCGCAGTGTCATCAGGAAACCTCTACAATTCTATGGGCAAAACCTCATTGCTAATGACAGAGGTCAGTTGGGAATGGCCAGACTGGTTCAAGCTGACAGGAAGGCAACAGAAATTCAAACAATCATGAGTTGCAATAGTGGCATGCAGAAGAGCGTCTCTGAATGCACACCACATCGCACCTTGAGGTGGATGAGTTACAGCAGCAGAAAATCACAATGGGTTCCACTCCTGTCAGCTAAGAATGGGAAAATGAGGCTACAGCATACACAGGCTTTCCATACTGGAAAGTTGAAGATTGGAAAAACGTTGCCTGGTATGACCAACCTTGTTTTCTGCTGCAAAGTGTAGATGGTAGGGTCAGAATGTGTCGAAAACAACATGAGTCTATGGATCCATTCTGCCATGCAGGCTCATAGTGATGCAATATTGTGAGGAATGTATATATATACAACCACATACATATTTTTTCTGTCTGCTAGCAGAGAAAATACAGTTATGAGCATGTACTTTTTTGTGGTGTGCTTTAGATTAAAAATTAAACATACATGCTTGCACTATACATTCCATTTGTAAATGAACCACAATATATACTTTACTATACACTGATGCCCAGAACCGGACCATATGCCAATGAACGCAGCAACATTCAATTAATTCTGCCATGCAGGCACATAGTGGTGTAATATTGTGAGGAATGTATATATATATATATATATATATATATATATATATATACATATATATATTTATTTATATATATATATATATATATATATATATATGTACATATATGATATATATATATATATATATATATATATATATATATATATGCATATATATAAATAAATATATATATATATATATATATATATATATATATATATATATATATATGTATATATATATATATATATATATATATATGTACATACACTACTTTCCCGCTACTTCAGTACTTCAGATATGCAGAGGCACAGTTGATACTCAAAATGTAATGTCCAAAAGGTCAGTTCACTATTGTCCAATGGACTAATGTTCCTCCACCCCCTTCAGATTTATCCAATCTTTCTTTGGGCTGTTGAATCCAAAGGTAAAATGTGGATTGAAAAAAAACGAAATGTGTAGCAGCAGTGAAAATCAAATCAAATTACCACAAATGGGTAGGAGTAGATAACATCCAATTTCATCATTAGCCAATTGTAGAAGAGTCAGGTGTATCTTTCTGAACGCCAGGCCACATCCCTAGGCATCCTTCACCAAGGACTTCCTTCCCAACTTTGTTAATACATTATTAGGGCAAGATTATTATTAAGGCAACATTAACTAGTATTTTGATAAAAACTATCACCAGAGCAAAACTACCGACATTTGGAGTGTATGGTATGTAGCACAAGAGCACCTTTTCGCAGGTTGAACAATGCTCTATTCAACCTGCACTGAACGGTTATTTAAGTGACCTATATGGGAAACTGATCCTACAATTATATTGTTAAAGCTGCCACCTGTCATCCTGTTAAATAAATTACTTTAACAGTTTTGACAAAGGTTGGGTACATTGTTTTATATTGTTCCAATAAGTTCATGAATGTAGTAAAAACAAAATATTTGAAACTATTTTAAAAATGTTATTGATTCAGATTGGTCAGCCACAGTAATTATTCTGGTCTTGACAATGGATAATAAAATCTACATTCACTGGCTTATGTTATACTGTTTACAAGGCTAACTGAACAATTATATTATATAGTAAAGTATGTTTGTTGAAGTTATTAAGTTAGTATGACTTAAACCCAGAGAACATATTGAGGTTCATTCTTGTCTGAGTGCTGGGAAATTTCAGTATGAATAGACTCCAAAAGACTCCAATAAAAAAATCCTAGACAATACATTCATTGCAGTGTTCACTATTGCCCTGGTTTTCCAGGTATGTATAGATATATCAAATTTTACAAATCTTACATAGTTATTTAGTATAGAAAAAAAAACCTATTAGACCACATAGCGGCAACGCGGCAACAAAGTGACAGAGCAACATATATTGAAGACATAATTTTTTGGTTGTAAACAATTGTTTGACTGCTGGAAGGAAACATCGCCACAACACGACATAACGACAAAGCGACAAAGCAACAAATCATATATCTAAATAGCATTTTTGGTCTATTTACCAAATAATTTGCAAATATATAAAAACTGCTACACATTAAATATCAGACCCACACAACAGTGGCTGACCCTGCTGGCCTTATATATAAAATTCATTGGTTTGTTTGTTTGTCTGTTTGGTTATGCATTCAGACACCCTTGTACCTATTAGGAAGAAACTAATGCAGTTAGATCCTGGCCAAGTTTTAGGGGGTTTTGGATCCCAGTACGACCTCACATTGGTGTACGCTGGGCAGCACATTGACCCAGGGAACCTGCTCTAGGCCTTCCACTGGATGGATTTGGATGACATTTAATATGAAAAAAAAAACGACATTGGGTAGCCACATCATGGGTGTGTAGGAGGAGCTGCTAAGCTGCTAATTATTTTTAAAAGGTTGACAGCTACATCTAACCCATTGATAATTTATTAGCTTGAAGATTTAAACCTGGGCAATACCGGGTACATCAGCTAGTTACTAAATAAATAAAATCACATAAAAAAAAATCGGATAATTCCCACCAGTCTTATGTTAGAAATCAGCTACTTACAAATCCCCTAATATGAAATAATATTTTTTCTATTTTTTGTGTAAACTGCACCCCAAAGGAATACACTGCCCCCCATGTGTATACATTTTTTATAGCAATGTATGAAAAACTTTGTTGGGGAAATTTGCTCAAGAGAATGAGTACCCTAAAATTGACATGTTCACATGCAACAATTCTTACTGCGACCATAATACACATTGGTACAGTCAGCAGACCTCATCCTAGATCACATGAGCATTTGTAATATTTGCACATAGTAGACACTGTAGATTAGCCTGGGCTCTAAATGTATCCTTCGAAATCCATTTAATTAGATAAAGTCTTTCTGATGCCAACTTACATTTACTAACTTACACAATAACTGCAAATTAAGAGATTTAATGAAGTCAAACAAAAAGGATAACATTTAATGAGATTCCATCATTAATGTTGAGGGGTTTATAAAAGACAAACAAAAAAGTATTAAACATAATGAGACTTTATGCTCAATGACAACAAACCACGCCAATTACAGAATATAACTACCCAGAAGGAACACAATACATTAACAAAGTTCTACAGCAGGAAGGCAGGAGACATTCAATCCAGTAACCGCACTGCAACTTTTTCACCTCACTTCTAGCTATATCCTCTGATTGTGGGCCTGATTCATTAAAGCATGCACAACGAACATATTTTGTAATTCCGGCATACGCACGTCTGTATTCAACAACAAGTGGATCTGCGTAAATGTTTCTTGCGGAATACGGTGCTAGGTATGCTCTGCTTTGTTAGACACAATACACTGTAGGATACCTCCAGTACACATGTGAAATAAAGCCCAGTGATATCCATTTATCAGGATGTTATTAATGTCTACTGTACATGAAATGCATTTTTACATTTGCCCTTGAGTGCAAACCCATGTACTAGCATACATACGCAAATTTCAGCACTATCAATCGGCACTTACACCTGCCCTGTAGCTGGTACAAATTATACAACTGAAAAACACGCACCTTAGAGATACCCACCCATAGCTTGAACTGGACACCGGTGCTTTTGCTCGACCTTGGCACGCCCTTACTTGTGCATTAACTGCGTGCATAATTCCTTTAACCTCCCCATTCTGCTCATTATATTGTAGGCTGTGGAAAGTGTCCTTTGCTTTGGATGTTCTTAAGTTCACTTGTGTATAGTCTTCCTCTGGGCATCCACAATGCAATTTAGCATAAATTAGGGCACGTATTAATGATATCGTACCTATTAATGATAGAGTGTACGTAGCCCCATATTCCACAAAAAAATATTTACTCAGATCAACTTGATGTTGAATACGGACGTGCGTTTGCCAGAATTATATGCGTTTTTAAACAAAATTACATTCCTTAATGAATCATGCCCAGTTTTGTTAAAAAGGAAAAAAATAAAAATTATGCAGATTTGCACTGAACAGTAGATTCTTAATGCACCCCATTCACTAACAGAGAATGCGGGTTATATGTACTAGTAGACTTTAATATCACCCAGTAATGGATTATTTAATATTATTTGTTTTTTCCTTTGATATATTTTCTTTCTTCAATTATTCCTTGTATTTGCTGTTAAAATATGGACCATCCACCCATTTTCATTTTACCTATTCATATAAAAGCATATTTCTTTGCAAACAGATTGCCCTATATTTATTCCTGCTCTCATATTTAGCCTAACCCTGTGGAAAGTTTTGCATGCTTCTAATTCACATATTCATCCACCCAGTCTTCCATGAATGCTCTTCTGTCCAATCTCACCTTATGTCCCACATGCTTCCCTATACTTTAGATCAGTGGTGGAAGTGGGGTGTATACGGTGGTATTCCATTCCACCACTTCTCCTACTGCTTTCTTTGCAAAACTATCATATTAGATTTCACTTACATTCCCATTACATTTTTCATACCACCACTTTTAAACTTCCATACCGCCTCTTCTAAATGTCCATTGCTTTAAATTGTAAGTTCATACAGGCACAAACCTTTATACTTTCTTGTTGTTTGTGGTTTGTTTGCATTATATTTTCCTATATTGTACAGCACTAAGGTTATGCATACCAAAAACATTTAAGAGATTTTTAGCTGTTGTCTATTAAGGCAGGGTTTCCCAAACCCAGTCCTCAGGACTCCCTAACAGTGCAGGTTTTCTGGATCACATGTGACATAATTAGGACCCCCTGTGGAACTGTTACAATGTGTCAGTCAGTAATGAATACACCTGTGCTCCAGCACGGAGATATGGAAAACATGCACTGTTGGGGAGCCCTGAGGACTGGGTTTGGGAAACCCTGTATTAAGTAGGGATGTGCACCGGCGACTTTTGAGGTCTCGTGTTTTGTGTTTTGGATCCGGATTTTCGTTATTTTTGAGGTTCGGATTTGTCTCGCAAAACACTTGACGAAAGGTCTCGGTTCGGATTTAAGGTATTGGATTCGGATTTTTTTTGAAAAAAACATAAAAAGTTTAAAAATCAAGTTTTTGGGCTTATTTTCACTCCTAGGCTATTATTAACCTCAATAACATTCAATAACAAGCATTGCCACTAATTTACAGTGTATTCTGAACACCTCACAATATAGTTATTAGTCCAAAACGTTGCAACAAGGTATCTTTCTGGACTGCGTAGAGGAGTGGGTCACCACAATATATATTAAAAATGCTGAACTTTTATGATTCGCACCAATAATTGTACCTGGACTGCGTAGAGGAGTGGGTCACCACAATATCTTAAAAACCCTGAACTTTTATGATTCGCACCAATAATTGTACCTGGACTGCGTAGAGGAGTGGGTCACCACAATATCTTAAAAACCCTGAACTTTTATGATTCGCACCAATAATTGTACCTGGACTGCGTAGAGGAGTGGGTCACCACAATATCTTAAAAACCCTGAACTTTTATGATTCGCACCAATAATTGTACCTGGACTGCGTAGAGGAGTGGGTCACCACAATATCTTAAAAACCCTGAACTTTTATGATTCGCACCAATAATTGTACCTGGACTGCGTAGAGGAGTGGGTCACCACAATATCTTAAAAACCCTGAACTTTTATGATTCGCACCAATAAATGTACCTGGACTGCGTAGAGGAGTGGGTCACCACAATATATTAAAAACCCTGAACTTTTATGAATCGCACCAATAAATGTACCTGGACTGCGTAGAGGAGTGGGTCACCACAAGATATATTAAAAACCCTGAACTTTTATGATTCGCACCAATAAATGTACCTGGACTGCGTAGAGGAGTGGGTCACCACAATATATTAAAAACCCTGAACTTTTATGAATCGCACCAATAAATGTACCTGGACTGCGTAGAGGAGTGGGTCACCACAATATATTAAAAACCCTGAACTTTTATGAATCGCACCAATAAATGTACCTGGACTGCGTAGAGGAGTGGGTCACCACAAGATATATTAAAAACCCTGAACTTTTATGATTCGCACCAATAAATGTACCTGGACTGCGTAGAGGAGTGGGTCACCACAATATATTAAAAACCCTGAACTTTTATGAATCGCACCAATAAATGTACCTGGACTGCGTAGAGGAGTGGGTCACCACAAGATATATTAAAAACCCTGAACTTTTATGATTCGCACCAATAAATGTACCTGGACTGCGTAGAGGAGTGGGTCACCACAATATATTAAAAACCCTGAACTTTTATGAATCGCACCAATAAATGTACCTGGACTGCGTAGAGGAGTGGGTCACCACAATATATTAAAAACCCTGAACTTTTATGATTCGCACCAATAATTGTACCTGGACTGCGTAGAGGAGTGGGTCACCACAAGATATATTAAAAACCCTGAACTTTTATGATTCGCACCAATAAATGTACCTGGACTGCGTAGAGGAGTGGGTCACCACAATATATTAAAAACCCTGAACTTTTATGAATCGCACCAATAAATGTACCTGGACTGCGTAGAGGAGTGGGTCACCACAATATATTAAAAACCCTGAACTTTTATGATTCGCACCAATAATTGTACCTGGACTGCGTAGAGGAGTGGGCACTGGGCACCACAATAAAATATATAAAAAACCTTCAACAGATCTGCATTACACTACACATACGGCTGCTCCTCCATCCTCTCCATCATATACATGTTGGAGTTTTAGCGTGTGACAACCTCTTGTTTTTGATAATGTCAGTGCATTTTGAATATTTTTCAATTTGCCCCACACCACTGAATGTACTTTATCTATGATACGCATCTATCTATCTTGACTGCGTAGTGTGGTGGCCCCGGTACACAATTTGGTACCGAGGCCACAATATAATTAAAAAACCCTCCACGTGTCAGAATTCCACCAAACAAGTATCTGGACTGCGTAGTGGGGTGGCCCCGGTACCCAATTTGATACCGGGGCCACAATAAAATAAATACACCCTCCACGTGTCAGAATTCCACCAAACAAGTATCTGGACTGCGTAGTGGGGTGGCCCCGGTACCCAATTTGATACCGGGGCCACAATAAAATAAATACACCCTCCACGTGTCAGAATTCCACCAAACAAGTATCTGGACTGCGTAGTGTGGTGGCCCCGGTACCCAATTTGATACCGGGGCCACAATACCTCCTCCAAACATGCTACAGACAATTCGTCATTGAGATCCCATCAAGTATGTTAAAGACAGACAGGGTCCAAGTGTTATTAGTTGACTTTGTAAACAAAAAAACTGTCCCTGTTGCACATAGTCGTGCAATGAAGACTGACTTTTTCATTTAAAGGCACGATCTTTCAAGTGTAGTGTTTGTAAGTCTAAGTCATATTATACTTTTGGTAAAATTGGTTTTTTTTTTTCCTCTTTATGGTAATTAATTAGTAATAGAATTAAAGTAGGAAATAGAATTAAATAGAATTAAAGTAGGAAATAGAGTGGTATAGAGTTGTAGTGTGGTATAGATAGAGTGGTCCACACAATATAATAATAAAACCCTCAACTGGTCTGAATTCCACCAAACAAGTATCTTGACTGCGTAGTGTGGTGGCCCCGGTACACAATTTGGTACCGAGGCCACAATATAATTTAAAAACCCTCCACGTGTCGGAATTCCACCAAACAAGTATCTGGACTGCATAGTGGGGTGGCCCCGGTACCCAATTTGATACCGGGGCCACAATACCTCCTCCAAACATGCTACAGACAATTCGTCATTGACAGACCCCAGACAGACAGGGTCGTAGTGTTATTGTTTGACTTTGTAAACCCAAAAAAATGTCCCTGTTGCACTTGCACATAGTCGTGCAATGAAGACTGACTTTTTCATTTAAAGGCACGATCTTTAAAGTGTCAGAAAGAGAGAGAAGACACAGGAGAGGAGAGTTGTAGCTGGGGACCTGGGGTGGAAGCTCCCAGGCTCCCCCAGCATTGCCTGGAAGTCTGAGCGTGGTGACTGAGCCAGGGCAAGGAATGTGTGCCCTGGATGAGGGGGAGAACTCCATGCCACTATAGTGAACCCAAGAGAGAGGGGGACACTGCACATGGAAGAGGCCCTGGAGTGAGGGCTGCTACAAGAGGCATGGTAGCTGTAGTGTCAGATCCTGAGGCTGAGAGTACACAGAGTGACGTGTCAGAGCACAGGAGACATTATCCCCGCAGAGGAGGGATGAGCTGCAGTTGAGAGGTCTGTTGTTGAAATAGGACATGCACACTTTAACAAACCAATCATTTCAGCGACAGGGCCTACCAAACAACTTTGACTGAAATGATTGGTTTGTTTGGGCCCCCACACCAAAAAAGCTATTCATCTCTCCCTGTACAGACTAAACAGGCTCTACTGAGGCAAGATGTCGTCCTCATCCTCAACCTCTGATTCCTCTCCCCCTACAGTGTCTACTTCCTCCTCATCACACATTATCAATTCGTCCCCGCTGGACTCCACAACCACAGGTCCCTCTGTAGTATCTGGAGGGCAGTGCTGTACTTCATTGAGGAATTGATTATTCATTTTTATAAACATCATTTTTTCAACGTTGTGAGGAAGCAACCTCCTTCGCCGCTCACTGACCAGGTTCCCCGCTGCACTAAAAACTCTTTCCGAGTACACACTGGAGGGGGGACAACTCAGGTAAAATAGAGCCAGTTTGTACAGGGGCTTCCAAACTGCCTTTTTTTCCTGCCAGTAACAATATGGACTGTCTGACATGTCTACTTGGATGGTGTCAGCAAAGTAATCATCCACAATTTTTTCTATTGTGACAGCATCCAATGCAGCGAGAGTAGACATGTCTGCAATGGTTGGCAGGTCCTTCAGTCCGGACCAGATGTTATCAGCATCCCCGCCAGTGCCTCTTTTGGGAAAACTGAGCTTTTTCCTCGCAGCCATAGATGTGGAAGAAAATGAGGGTGGAGCTGTTGGCATGTCACGGTCCTCTTCAGAGGACAATCTCCTGACCAGCAGGTCTTTGCACCGCTGTAGATTTGTGTCCGCCGGAAACAGAGACACAACATACGCTTTAAACCGAGGATCGAGCACGGTGGCCAGAATGTATTCCTCTGACTTTAAAAGAGTGACCACCCTCAGATCCTGGCAAAGCGTACGAAGGGCTACATCCACAAGAGCTACATGCTTGGTGTAATCGCAATGGCTTACCAGCTCCTCCCTCACTTTCTCCAGCTGCTTCTGCAACAGCCTGATCAGGGGAATGACCTGACTCAAGCTGGCAGTGTCGGAACTGACTTCTCGTGTGGCAAGTTCAAATGGCTGCAGAACCTTGCACAACACGGAAATCAGTCTCCACTGCGCTTGACTCAGGCGCATCCCCACTCCTTTGCCTATGTCGTAGGTGGCTGTGTAGGCCTGAATGGCCTTTTGCTGCTCCTCCATCCTCTGCAGCATATAGAGGGTGGAGTTCCAGCGCGTCACAACCTCTTGTTTGAGGTGATGGCAGGGCAGGTTCAAGCTTTTTTGATGTGCCTCTAGTCTGCGGTAGGCACTGGCTGAATGCCGAAAGTGTCCAGCAATTTTGCGGGCCACCGCAAGCATCTCCTGCACACCCCTGTCACTCTTGAGGTAATGCTGCACCACCAAATTAATGGTGTGGGCAAAACATGGGACGTGCTGGAAATTGCCCATATTTAATGCCCGCACAATGTTACTGGCATTGTCTGACACCACAAATCCCCATGAGAGTCTAAGTGGGGTAAGCCACTGGGAGATAATTTCCCTCATTTTCTCTAATATGTTGTCAGCGTTGTGCCTCTTATTAAAGCCTGTAATGCACAATGTTGCCTGCCTTTGCATGAGCAGCCATTTTGTAGATGCTGCTACTGATGCAGCTGTTGCTGTTGCTGCGGAAGGGGATGCATCTACCCAGTGGGCTGTCACAGTCATATAGTCCTTCGTTTGCCCAGAACCACTTGTCCACATGTCCGTGGTTAAGTGGACAGTGGGTACAACCGCATTTTTAAGAGCACTGAGGACACTTGATCGTACTTCTCTGTACATTTTTTGTATCGCCTGCCTAGTGAAGTGGAATCTCGAGGGGATTTGGTACCGGGGACACAATACCTCCATCAACCCTCTAAATCCCACTCCACTGATGGCGGACACCGGGCGCACGTCTAACACCAACATTGCAGTTACAGCCGCAGTTATACGCTTTGCAATAGGGTGACTACTATCGTATTTGGTGGTCATGGCAAACGACTGTTGGACGGTCAATTGTTTGGTGAAAGACTTAGCGGTCTTACGACTTCCCCTCTGGGAAGATGACCGACTAACAGCAGCAACAGCAGCAGTGGCAGTAGTAGGCGTACCGCTGCAGGATTCCTCGGATGAATCCCGTATTGAGGAGGACTCAGTCTGGCTGCTGACTTGGGCTGCAGGACTGAATCTGATGGAGATTGTGGAGGAAGTTGACGAGGAGGGTGTTGCTGGTGTGTATCCAACTGGACCACGGGATTTAGGTGTCCCTGTACCGATGAGGGTCCTAGCCCCAGTTCCTGAACTAACCACTGAACTATGAAGGTTATTCAGGTGACGTATAAGGGAGGATGTTCCTAGGTGGGCAAGATCCTTACCCCTGCTTATTTGAGCTTTACATAAGCTACATATTGCCATACATTGGTTGTCTGGATTTGGATAAAAATAACTCCAGACCGAAGAGGTGCATTTTTTGGTCTTCTGACCAGGCATGACGATGGGCTTTTTCATCCCATGGACATCAGCTGTTTCCCCCCCTGGTGCCTCATTTACAATAACCACATCACCATCCTCATCATCAAGTTCCTCCACAGCGCCAGCTACATCATCAATAGCCTCCTCCCGAGCCACCTCTTCCCGTACAGTGATGGGAAGGTCAGGCTTGACAACCACCGACACCCTTGGACTCGCCTTGGGGATTTGTGATAATTTCTCTTTAGAAGGCAGAGTTGTTTGCTGTTTTGTTGCTGACAGCATAACTCTCTTCAATTTTTTGTAGGGGGGGGGAGGAGGAGGAGGGCTAAGATCCGTGGGTGAAGCTGAACTACTAGTCATGAACACGGGCCAGGGCCTAAGCCGTTCCTTGCCACTCCGTGTCGTAAATGGCATATTGGCAACTTTACGTTTCTCCTCAGATGATTTTAAGTTTCTCTTTTTGCTACTTTTTCTTAACTTGGGCTTTTTGGATTTTACATGCCCGGTACTACGAGATTGGGCATCGGGCTTGGAAGACGACGTTGATGGCATTTCATCGTCTATGTCATGACTAGTGGCAGCAGCTTCAGCATTAGGAGGAAGTGGGTCTTGATCTTTCCCTACTTTATCCTCCAAATTTTTGGTCTCCATTATATGTAGCACAAGATACTGCAGAATGTGTGAACTTGGTAATATTGCAGTACCAATGGACTTATACTGCTGGATTGGTTTTGCAAATTTGGTTATAATTATTATATATTTTTTTTTTTTTTAATTTTTTATTTTTTTTTACTTTTTTTTTATTTTTAAAAAACTTGGGAATAGTGGGGAAATAACTATGCCCTTAGAAGCACAGAGCACAGGACACAGCACCACTGGACTGAACAGGACACGGCACAGGACCCAGCAGCACTACGGAACTCAGCAGGACAGAGCACAGGACACAGCACCACTGGACTGATACTGCAGAATGTGTGAACTTGGTAATATTGCAGTACCAATGGACTTATAATGCTGGATTGGTTTTGCAAATTTGGTTATAATTATTATATATTTTTTTTTTTTTAAATTTTTTATTATTTTTTACTTTTTTTTTATTTTTAAAAAACTTGGGAATAGTGGGGAAATAACTATGCCCTTAGAAGCACAGAGCACAGGACACAGCACCACTGGACTGAACAGGACACGGCACAGGACCCAGCAGCACTACGGAACTCAGCAGGACAGAGCACAGGACACAGCACCACTGGACTGATACTGCAGAATGTGTGAACTTGGTAATATTGCAGTACCAATGGACTTATAATGCTGGATTGGTTTTGCAAATTTGGTTATAATTATTATATATTTTTTTTTTTTAAATTTTTTATTATTTTTTACTTTTTTTTTATTTTTTAAAAACTTGGGAATAATGGGGAAATAACTATGCCCTTAGAAGCACAGAGCACAGGACACAGCACCACTGGACTGAACAGGACACGGCACAGGACCCAGCAGCACTACGGAACTCAGCAGGACAGAGCACAGGACACAGCACCACTGGACTGATACTGCAGAATGTGTAAACTTTGTAATATTGCAGTACCACTGGACTTTTACTGCTGAATGTGTGAACTTGGTAATATTGCAGTACCAATGGGCTTATACTGCAGGATTGGTTGTGAAAATTTTGTGGTAATTAAAAAATATTAAAGTAGTTTTTGGTATTTTTTAAAAAAACTTTTTTTTATTTTTTTAAACACAGGGGAATATTGGGGAAATAACTATGCCCTTAGAAGCACAGAGCACAGGACACAGCACCACTGGACTGAACAGGACACAGCACAGGACCCAGCAGCACCACTGACCTCAGAAGGACAGAGCACAGCACACAGCACCACTGGACTGATACTGCAGAACACAGCACAGCACAGCACAGCACAGCACAGCACAGCACTAAACAGCACAGCACAGCACAGCACTAAACAGCACAGAACTAAACAGCACAGAACTAAACAGCACAGAACTAAACAGCACAGAGGACCACCTAACACACCCTCCCTCTACCCTGATCAATGCCCGAGTGAAGATGGCGGCGACTAGCGGGGAATTTATAGGATCCGAGTATCGCGAGATCCGACAACGGGATTATGAGTCAGAGCCTCAGTTTCACTTTTGAATTTGGCGCCAATACCCGGATCTGTCTCGGATCCGACTCGGATCCGCAACGTTCGGGTGGGCTCGGATTTCAGAAATCCGAGCGCGCTCATCCCTAGTATTAAGGTCTATTTTTTCTTCATTATTAACAGTAGGAACATAGTGTGTATGTTTTCTACTTTTTGTGGAATATTATATACTCAGTAATATATCGTTGCAGTTGTACTGCGGTAGGAGAATACCAATCCCTATATTTCAGGTATTCAGATTAATGCTCAGTGAGCCGGTTCCAAATAAAAATACTGAATTTGTAACATAGCCTATATTAATTACAAACCTTGCAAGTTTTTTCACCACTTAATGAACAAGGTACTTGCTAGCTTTGTGACTATACACATTTTATAAATTTTGCTGTCATGGTTAAAAGAACATTACTTTATTAATTATTAGGATATCAAAGTGGATTTTATTTTGATTTTATCATGACAGCTAAGGCTTTCTTTGGGAAATATTTTTCCATAAAATAGCTTTATATTTTTAAATATACATTATATGAAAATAGTGAAACAAATAAATATTTTTTTTTCATAAAGCAGCATGTGCCCACCACTTCTGCGTGCTGAAAAAACATGCTGCACTGGTTTTATGACCATGCACGTCTAGCAGGTGCCATTCATTTGTTCACCTAGCAAGTTGCAAATTATGAAGGTTTATAAATAGTTGATATTGTGCTTAATCACTGGACCAACCATGATGCAAGAATGTTGACTCACATTTGCATTAATTAATGAACATGGGTAGGTATAAGACTAAGGATAGAAGCATGTAGAAACAGTTCCTTTAAAGCAGTTTTTTTTAAATTTGGAATGAAAACAGCAGCTTGATTTGTGTTGTATTACGTATAACATGTAATTTAATTGTTGCTCTGTATAAACTCTAACTGGGTTTGACTAAACTGCTTTGCAGCATTTCTGTTTTACTATAAGTTAAATGTATGATTTCTAACCCTTAGCACTGGTGGTGTTTAAATGCATCATGTCTTTTGGACACATTGATTAATTCAGTTGATGGAGTCCTGCATTCTTGCTTAATGCTTTACACAGTCCCGGCGTTCCCATTAGGCAAGGTTAGGCAATTGCCTAGGGCGCCGGGCTCTGCAGGGCACCTCAAAATAAAAAAAAAATGACTATGGTCGTTTAAAACTGTGCGGCAGCCGCCGCACAGCTTCCGAGAAATCCACTGGGAGGGGAGGGGGGAAGGAGCTATGAATCTTACCTGCATTAGGCTGCTCCTATCTGCTCTGTCTCCTCCCCTCCGCTCACTGACTCTCGGGCGTGACATCATCATCACGGCCCTACAGTGTCTCTGAGTGGAGGGGAGAAGACAGAGCAGAGAGGAGCAGCTTAATGCAGGTAAGATAAGGAAAGACATGGGGAGGGGAGGGAAGCGCCAATTTGGACAGGGTGCCCGCGGCGGGGGGTGCCGATTTTTAAAGTGGGAGGGGGGGGCACCGATTTTCACAGTATGCCTAGGGCGCCAAGGACCCTAGCACCGGTGCTGGCTTCACAAACACGTGAAATACACATCAATGCTTCTTTGCCCGGTAGAAAACATTGAGGGGCTCATGTGTAGTCATCATATTTCCAACACTTAAGTGTAAAATGCACTTCTCTGTTATGCGCATGCACAGTAAAAGTGCGTAAGTCTGTGTGCAGTCATCCAGTCTGTCTGTCCATTGCACCTCTCTCTGCTTAAAAGGCAGAATGGGGGAGAGAAGGGGAGGGCTAATGTAGCCCATGTATAGTAGGGGCATTCCACACACCTTAAGTTGTATGTAGGCAGGGACAGGCTGGGCTGGGGGGCAGGGGGGCTGTGCTAATGAGCATCAGCACTGACCTTGCACAGACTTGAAGAAAACAATCATATAAATATATATTTTTATTCAAAAAGAATGGTATCTGTAAACTCAGGGTTAAAAAAACATGGTGTCATCTCAAAAATACAGATAACAGCACTGGGCCCTTGTGATAGTGACTAAGGGCCTGATTCATTAAGGAACTAAAATTAACAAATTTCTGATATAAGTCTCCTGGACAAAACCATGTTACAATGCAAGGGGTGAAAATTGGTTTTCTGTTTTGCACATAAGTTAAATACTGACTGTTTTTTCATGTAGCACACAAATACTTGTTAGCTTATTTGTACACTGAAATTTAAAGTTGATATTTGTGTGCTACGTGAAAAAACATTCAGTATTTAACTCATGTGCAAAACAGAAAACTAATTTTCACCCCTTGCATTGTAACATAGTTTTGTCCAGGAGACTTAAATAAGAAATTTCTTAATTTAAGTTCCTTAATGAATCAGGCATATTCAATTGTTGGCGTTATAGCCAAAATTCAAATGTTGGCGTTATAGCCAAAAATCTCGCGGTGCAGGCACTATTATAGTTATTACGGTAATAGTGCTCGTAAATGCCGTTATTACGGTAGTTTTCTCGCTGGATTTCAGCTCGCGGCTCAGGGAGCTGCAAGCTGAAATCCAGCTTACTATTACCGTAATAACAGTAATAGTTTTAACGCCGCAGGGAATTCAAACAATTGAATATGTCCCTAAGAGTCCTAGGGGCATAATTTCCCAAACAAAATGCACCCCTCCGCTAGGAAAAACCAACCCCATTTTGAAAGCATTAGGGCTCTTCCCAAACACCTCTGGTGTGGTGTGTGTTGGGGTATTGTAAAAATTAAAATGATAATTATGCATTATATTCACTACTGGTCTCAGAAAGCCCTGGCCACCTTGCAATGTTTGGACATACTGATGATTGTTGTATTACAAGTGCCAGAATGCCATGGCATCCAGAAGCCGCTGAGACCTGTAGGGCACTTTAGAAATAATACAAAAAAAAAAAAGCATGCACACTGTGATAGAAAATGATTATAAACACACACCCAAAAACTTCCCTCTTTAACCATTTCATTGCTGATCCAAATTCCATGGTTGCCGGGAGTCCTTATCTTGACGTCTGCCAGGCATTCCAAGGGTTAAGAAACCCTCAGAAGATGACAAGAGACTTGCTCCATGGGGCCTGACTCTTTGGCGTGTGGTACCAAGTTGGACGTTGCTCTGGCCAATCAGCAATTGGATCAAATGCTTGGATGTGTCCATATATGGTACTATTACTGTTACAACAAGGTGACACTACTCTTTGTATTTAAGCACTTCACTCAATTAGAATGTAATAGATGAAAAGCTATGCAGCTGAAAAGTTTAGCCTTGAAAATAATGCAGACACACCACAATTCAATGCTGCATAAACAAGTCTTCAAAGTTGTAAAAAGAAACATTAAGTTCAGTTAATGTTACAAATTACATGGATGGTTGGGTGGATACAGTTCTGAAGACATTCAGAAAGATTGTTCTTCTTTAACAAAAATATGATTTTCAAAACAAGATGTAAAAACCTTTTTACGCTTCATGATACCCTTGTGTAAATAATACTTTCCACATCTCTCCCACAGGCTGCTCTACAGTGTATTTTCTTTTTGTCTTTATAGATTAAAGAACACAGAGAACTTAATGCTATTCTTGTATGGTGAGGATTACATTTTACCCTCAGTGATACCTCACCTTTTCTTCTGTTGCTTTAAAGAAAGTCTTGAATAAATACTTTTTACAGTACCTTTATGAAAAAAAGAGAAAAAGATAATTACATTTTGCCCTGAGGCTTTGACTGATTGGTGAGACTCCCAGACACTTTAAGCAGGCGCCACAAATTGTGTAAGTTTCTGACCTGCTGGCTCTCTGCCTAGTTCACATGACAAAGATATCTGGTGGTTTGGCAAGGTGAGGTGGATGGGTGCCTGGGATGAGATATATAGATATGAAACAAAAAACAGGCTGACACTTCTTTAGTTTTACTTATTTGTATTTAATTGTTTTTGCTCATCTCCTTTTTAATTGTTTTAGTATGCGTACATATATATCAGAGGGAAATCCCTGGGCTTGTGAAAAAGGTGCTTGGGTTTTAAATGCTAAAATGCACCTTTTTCTTTTACAGTCACTTTTTTAAAGTGGCTTTTTTTGCTGTGTTAACCATTTCAAACACCGCTCACAAGTGTAAATAAAAATTAAATAACATATAACCGTAGTTAAGTAATGCACTGGCAGATATTGAAGGTTATTTATTAATAGGTGCAAATTTGTTATCATTGGGAGACGCCAGGGTTTCTCAACCTTATGGTATCATATAACATGACCCTCTACAATAAAAACACTTTTAAAAGGTGTACATTTATTTTTAGTATACAGATAAAAGTAATCATTTAACTTACACAGAAGAAGTCCTTAAACGTTTTTAAAATATCGCTCTCCTTTTTTTGTTTTGAATACATTTTATCTATTGTATTTTAAACTGCCATTTTCAGTTTGATTTAGCTGGTGGAAGTATCCCTTGAATCTGTTGCTGTATCCCTCAAAGTATGTGTAGCACAGCTTGAGATACACTGATTTAGACCTAGTCTGCACTTAATTTTTAACTGGTTGCTATGAGTTACTGCACCTTTACACCTGTGTTAGTAAATAATGTCCAGTGTTCTAAGATGGCATCTTTAGAGTACACAATTGGTAAATTTACCTTGGAGCCAATAAGTTAAAAAAAAAAAAAATCCTCATTCAAACTGTAAAAATCCAAAAAGAACCACTTACCTCTTATATTACCTATTTCCTGGTAGAAGATTATTGGCTAAACTGGAGTCAGATTATAGTCCCAATGGGCCCTAGGCAACGTATTTGTTTTGTCCCTCAACACTTCAGATCCATACTTGCCAAGATACCTTTCCAACGGCATTCCACAGCACCCTTCCACAATACCATTCTAATTTCAGTTCTTACCCTATACACACACCCAATATTAATTCTTCCTTCTCCTCTTTTTATCCAATATTATGACACATACCTATAAACATTCAAGACAGCTATCACTAGGTACTGCCTATGCCCGCCTGCATAAGCATAAATATATAACTCATCATGTTCCAGCAGTTATGAAATTTCAAGCCCCAGTATTCATAGTGGATTTGCTTCATGTGACTACAATTTACTCACATTTCAAGCGGTCTGCATGGATTGTTTGCATGCAACTCCATCCTCACAAGCAGAGCAGTGTGAAGCAGAACATACCTCCAGACTGTCTCTGCAATCAGGAAAAAATCATATAGGACAGTCCAACAAAAATCTGGACTGTTCCATCAGAATCACATAGTTGGCACGCTGAGCTTCTCTCTTCTATATGTTCGTGTAGCTTTGACTACCTGCTGCAGCTAGTGTCTTAAGCTCAGTTGGTGCATGGCCAGACACTGGAATGGTGTGACCCTGCTTGGAAAAGTTCTATTATCCTCCTGGAAAGCCAAGAAACAAGTGAATACTCTAGTATTCACCCCAACCAGCCGCATGTTTAATAATTATGCCTACTTTACACCATCAAGCTCCTACATTAAATTAATAATAACATTTAATAATTGTGAGCCCCAACATTAAATTTACATTTCTTAAACCAGCCCAGACATTACCATGTAAAAAATTTACCTGTTCCACGATCCAGCGCTATTTGTTTGTGCTGATCCCAGCACCTTTGGGTAGCGGGTCACATGACCGGCCTGTTGGGGCGGGAACTTTGAATAGCTTCCACTTTTTAGACGTTCTACTGACACTCTGCCTGTGTCAGTGCCACATTGTTGCAGAGTGTCTGACACCTGGTTAGCCTTTGCTAATGCCTTGCTCTCTGTGAGTATTTCTCTACTGGATCTTCTGTGTACCGTTCTCTGCCTGTCTGACCCTGAGCTGCTGGATCTCCTGTGTACCGAACTTAGCTTGTCTGACAGTGCATTGCTAGATCACCAGTGTACCGATCTTGGCTTGTCTGACTATGCATTGCTGAATCACCTGTGTACCGATCTTGGCTTGCCTGACTATGCATTGCTGGATCCCCTGTGTGCCGAACTAGGTTTGTCTGATTACACGTTGCCTGACTACTCGTGTACCCTATCCTAAACTGTCAGTATTCTTTGTGTCAGATTCCCTGTACTAGATCCTTGCCTGCCTAATAATTCTGTACTACATCAGGTGTTCCTGATCCCAGTACTATCGCAATCTCTGCGCTATCTTCTGGGTACGTCATCCACCTTTTAGTCCTAGTATTACATCCTGAGACAGTCCAGGGGACCGCAACCTGCAAGATCTCGGCAGCGAAGTCCATCCCGACTTGTGGCAGTTCTTTGCGAACTCCAGGGAACTCTTTAGACTCTGCGCCCCTGGTCTATCAGTGCCATCTGAGATTAACACAAGCTTCTCTCCCTGCAGAGTGCAACAACCATCACTCATTTAACACATATGCTTATTTCTCCCAACCAACCCTAAAATCAAATTAATAGCATTTTCATTTAATGCAAATGGGTCTATTTCCCTCAATAAGCACCAACATTAAATTCATAGCTCACGTATTTAATAGAGATCCTATATTGCATTAACAGGTATTAGATTCAACACATAACATTAACCCTCCCCCAGTTCCTACATTTCGTAAAGAGACACTACATAACATTAATATCCCCCACCAGCCGCCACATAGCATTAATACCTTCACACTCACCAGCACCCACTTAATAATAGCCCCCATATAAAACATTAGCAGCCCAGATGAGCGCCCCGTGTCCCCAAACCCTCCCTCCTGCCTACACCCGCCAATCCAAGTCCCAGTTAGTGGGGACCTCAATGTAATGTAAAAATAATCCGGGAGCCTAGGTTGCCTAGTGGATGATATGGCCGTGGGTTAAACTGCAACTCAAAATAACAAAGCAGACACCACAGGTTATTATAATCCTTTGCATTTTGTAATTTAATAATCTCAATAAAGTTATCTGTATGGTTTTACTTAAGGTAATGTAATAACTTGAAAACTGCATCATGTTATACTATTTTATTTGATAACTGTGCGATATCTTAAAGTATTCAGTTATCAATGTTTAAAAGGTGATGATAGTGGGGATGATGACGATGATTAATTATTATTATTATTGTTATTATTATTATTATTATTATATTTATTATTATTATATAGTGACTCCCAATCTCTATATTGTGAACCATATGTGTGTCATAGTGTTAGGCCTGGAGGTGTCTCACAAATTTAAGTGTTTTAAGTACAAAGGTTAAAGGAATTCCCACTCTTAATTTTTTTCTGATCAGAGTTTATGTAAAAGGCTCTTTCACACTAACTGCTGTTGTCAGACGGTAGCCATTTACGTAGAGTGACACAGTGAAAAGGAAAAAAGAGCAGTAAAAATGAAAGTGAACAGAAAGTTGGAATGAGAGAGAAAAGGAGTGTCAGTCAGTGAGAGAAAAATAGAGAAAAAATGGAAAGTTAGAAAAACTGTTCTCCAAATATGAGCAATATCTGGAGGAGCATTACTTGGTGTTGGACTTGAATATGTGCATGTGCCACCATGACGAATTACTCCAGTCATAATTTGTCACAAGAAGGTCTCTGCAAGCACCTTTGTTGCTTTTCCAATGATTCTCATCTGGTTGAGATTCACCATGGATGACATTAAATTTAAATTATTTGGACTACTTCCCTTTCTTTTCCTCGCTTTTTCTTTTATGACCTGTGCGCTGTCAGGAGTTTACAACAGGTGGGCAACCGCAAATTTGCTGATACTAATAAGCCAGTGTTATTAGTATTGAAATTTTGCATATGTCACCGCAGGTATTTTTAATTTAGGATTGTGGTGTGATGTATATCATTATATTATAATGTTAAGTTTAATGTTACACAATCCCTTACTTCCTTTAAATCAGTCTATCACAATTTCACCTTTGTGTCTGCTTCTGTTACTTCCCCATAAGCTTTTGTTCTAGCTAGTTTCAAAATCCTGCCACTGCATTTGCAGTTCTCTTATGTCTGTATAATGCATCTGCAATGAAGTCAAAGTGCTTTCTAGATCTACACCTCCCTAAAAGATTGCCAATTGTCATGTTCTATTGTTGTTTTAAAATATTTAGTTTATTAATCTATGCATCATAGGCATATAGATGCTGCAGTATATTTCCACTTGAAAGAGCGACTGACCACAGACATCCATTTACAACTTTGTAAATGACAAATCCCAATTTAATCCAACAGGATAGAATAATTCTCAAAGTGATCAATAAGTGTGTTAGTAAGCCACTAGTTAGTGGACAAAATGTAATAACTAGTATTATTAATATACTGTATATTAATTCCAGTACACTAAATCAATGTCCTATCCATAGTCCTAACCCAACAATAGAAACCATATATTGATTATAAATATAACAAAATTGGAGTTTATAATTTTTATGGGGAATGCCGAGTTAGAGCGGAATTTGAAGATTGTACCTCTGAAAAATCACAACTCGGTCCAGTTGCCAACTCCGTTGGGAAAACTGGATTTATGTGAAATGCCAAGCAACTTGTACAGTTTTGTTAAAAGCAGAAAGTTGCGTTATAATAATCATGGTCTCAGGGAATGCAGAAAGCACAAAATGAGTGCAGGGGAATGGCTTCAATCAACCCCAAACAGAGCTACCACGAAGAAAGGAAAGAGGACGTGGTGGTGGGAAAGGCTCTTGTCAGTGTGTCAGTCTCTATCACATTGCATGAAAAAATGTTGCTTTGATATTGCATGCTGCAATATTACTGCATTAAACTAAAATTAAATGAATATACCATTAGTACAAAATATGCTACCCCTGGTACATGTTTTACTGAATCTTTGTGAAAACAAGTTAACATAACCTATGCAGTGTATAAACCAAAACATTATATTTTTCTGCACTATTACTATCTAATTACTGAATATTACAGATTGAAATCCCCCCAGCAAATCCGGCACATGCAAAAGTTTTTCACCCCTTTATCTGATTCAGTAACACATTTTTCTAAGTAGATCTTAATTTAAAACAGGAAAATACAATTCCAGAGTGAAATAAATAAACTTCTAACCTCTCAGAATGTGGTGTCTACTCTCAACAACCATGATCTTCTATCATTCAGGATTTTAAAATAAAGATAACTATATAAAAATCAGATGAAGGTTATACAAGAAATATCTAACTTGGTCTTTCTAAGAGACACCATTAACAAATGGAACTTAAAGGGCACTGTTGACATCAAGGGAAGATCTAGAAGATACAGAAAAATCTCTGGTTAAACTGGTCATAAATAAGCCAAAATACCGCCATATAGCCTCACATCTCAGTATACAGTCAATATGCCCATACTGTTTGCGCTTTCCATATAATATGGAGGGATCTGAGGCTATGTAATATAGTCTTCAGTCCCTCCTAATTACCCAATTGCCCGTAGAGTACCTACTCCTATAGTGCTGCATTGGTCATTGGGAAACAGCCAGTGGTTGCTCTTGCTGCTCCTCTCATCTGTCGGTGTCTGACCCCCCACCACCTCTTCTTAATTGAAACATTAGCATTGGGATGTTACACAACATACCGGGAGAAAGTCTCAAAAAATACAACCCACAAGACTGTCAGTAGGACCTTACGCGTTGGTTACTTTTTGTTATTATTTATTTTTTATTTTTTTTAACAAAAAGTTAAAATATGTGCATGAAAGGGTAAAATGGGAAAGGCAATATCTCTTCTCTCTAGTGTCGCCCACACAGGCCAATTCTGCCATACTGAGCAAGCATCAAGCCATTTGCATCACACTGGCGCATAACATCTTCTGCCTATTTTTAATGAAGTATGCAGAAACCATGCAGTTCTTTCCCATGAAGGAAGAAGGGAGACTGTATCTGCTCCAGGCAAAGATTAAGATCAAGCTCAGACTTATTCTTTGCCTTATGACCCGCCAACCTTCACTTGTTTCTCCACCTCTGATTCAACAAGACCTGTGATTGTAGATGAGGCTCAGTGTTCATAAAGCAGAGAATAGGAGCTTAGGGTGATTGGGAATAAGGCAGAGACTCTTAAGGATAAAGCAGGAAGCCTGTAGGTGATGGTTCGGCGGGCTGTTGACTATCGCTACCCTAAAGTGCCTATCACCTAACCTTTATGTGTGATATTATATTAAAATTGTAATTATAGATATTTCTCATGGTGGATTTTTTGTAAATATGTAAGCATTATTGGGTATGTGAGCTCTGTTGCGGAAGCTAATGTACTCAGGAAAGTCCAGACTAATTTTAGATTGCTCGCTGGTCTAGCTCCTGGGAACATTTCCTAAACCTCCACCATTTAAAGGGTTCATTGAGAGAGGCCATAATTATGATGATTTAGTTACAACCCTGAAGCTGAACTTGGCACTTTTATAAAAACTAGCTTCAGTGAAAGCAATAATAAGCAAATACAAAAAAATTATGCCTGTGAGGTGCAACTAAATGAAGATGCAAGAATTTTTACCATATTATCACTTTTGCTTTTATGCATTTCTGCTGTTAAAAAGGATATCACTTTGTTTTGCAAATTGTAGCAATGCATTTTACTTTTAATTTAATTAATTAGTAATTATCAGAGAAAATTTAATATTTTTATAAATTTCGACAGTTTTTTTTGTGTGAATTGTTTTTGAAAAATGACACATAGGAAAGTTAAGGTGTGTTATCCACTCTCCCATTCCACGCTATGTGTAAGCCCCCTTTAATTACCACAGATTTTTTAAATGTGAGAGAAACTAGTGAATATCCACAACCGTGAAAAAAAGTTCCAAGTGTCAATTGAAACATTGATGACATCGTACGAAATTGTATAATGCTCTTCCGAGAGTGGGGTTTCAGCTAACCACATGATGCTCAGATCAAGTCTTGACAAACCTTCTTCGACCAGGTGCATCCTACTGTTCTCCAGTCCCCCTGCCTGCATTGTGATCAATGCTGTGACTTCTTTTGTAACCACGGGCATGAAATAACATTTCCCTCACAATGCAGTATCAGATTCAGCATTGTGTAGAAAAAGCAAAATCTTGGTAGCAAACTCAGAACCTGGCACTGGTATGTTATTCACTCCTGCTTCACTAGACAAGAACATGTAACTTACATGCCTAGCAATTTCTTGGCATGATGACAGAACGTCAATGTTAATGGTATAGAGGACACAGCAAAGTCCATCAGGTGACACTTATGTAACTCTTTTCTTAAATTGTAATTAAGGGTTATTTGGGGTCTAGTACTGATCATTTTAGAGCCCTAGGAAGCCCACACATTACAGTTACTGATTGGGGATGAATACTGCATGCCATTTGCAGCTTCTGGCTTTTTAACACACTAGAACATGGCCCTATGGGTCATATCACTTTTGTGTTGATTACTTTAAACTTACTTATTTGCATACATGATAATGTCATATGCTTTAAGTAACATATTCTGTGTAGGAAACATATTGGCACAAATAACCAGAGACAAAGTGAAAGTGTCCTCTATGTACCAGTGCAATGTTACTAATGTGTGCTTATGGAGTGTGCACCTATTTTTATGGAAATGCTCATGGATGTGTGGGTTGATTTTGTACATGGTGACAGGTGGTTTTTGGTGGATCAATGATTTTCTCACTGCTGTGGATTAGGCACAATGCAGAACCATGCCAATGCCCATGTTCCAATTTTTGCCAAATTTTGGCTTTGCAGGATAAGGATTTTAACAGAGCTAGAAGAAGTAGAGATTGAGTATCTATGTGGACATTCATGGATTGCATGACACGCTGGTGCTTTAAAGCCACCACAAGCTTGCAACACTTAAGAGGTGGTGGAAAGCATTGCAGCACAAGGTAATCACCCTGAGCGCAACTATGTGCAAGTGAACCATGGTATTTGTAAAAGTAAATAAAAACATTTAGCACTTAAAATAAGGGCATGTTTGATGTCCTCATGCGGAAAAAAAGATTTATGAGAGTGAACAAACAGTATGTGAGGAAGAAAATGTAAAGGTTAATTAAGTATAAGGGTGAACATAAAGTAATAGTAGTATATGCATAGTGGTTATGATTTGTCTTGAGCAAGGCAAGCACTGTGAAGTTTTATCTTCCAAACCACAAGGATTGTGAACATCAGATGTGGAATAATTGTACATGTGTAGATACTCTGGGCCATGTAAATCTTGCTCTTTGTAAATGACTCTTAGAGTTGGGATACATACAAAACTATACATTTTGCATGCTGCTTGTGATGATAATTAATGGAACTACACATTGCTAATTACATTTATAATTGTAAATCTATTAAAAATACAAATATATGTGAAGGATGCAACAACTGTTTGTGTTTCAATGTGTCACAGAAAATACTTATCAAAACTTATAGCTGTATATTTATGCTTTGATATTTTAGCACCAAAATCTGGGAAGTGTCCTAATGCCACAGCATGTAAGGTCCAGGAATGAGTCTGAAGCCCACTAATAATCTGATCTCAGTTAATCAGTTCATTATTGTAAATGTTGGCAAGTGCAGGCAAGAAGTAATAGCCCCTTATGCGCATGGCCATATTGAGCACTATTTTGTTGCTTGGGGCTTGGGCAGACTGGCAGGATCGGCCTATGAGTGGGCCGCATTAGGCAGAAGAAAAATTGTTTACCCAAATAACCCTTTTGTACAGAATCATGTTTTTTTGTGGGGAAACATGGTGCTTTTCCAATACAAAACTAAAACCAAGAAATATCTGTAGGTTCCTGTATAAAATTTACATGTAACTAGTCTAGCATTAAACCATTCCAATTCCTCTTATAATTTATGAGCATGTTACAATGTAAGTTTTTGAGAGCCTCCAGCTTTTTAGAAACACGGCAGGATCATGAGCAACAAAAACATAACAACAACATTTAGTGCAACTGCTACAGCTAAAAAAGTATATTCCACTTAACAAGACTGCAGACCAAATGAAAATCACAAATGATTTCAAGGAATGTGGGTGAGGTTAAGTAAATTTGTTTCACTAGTTAAATGTAGCAGGAGTTTCGTAAAAAATTAGAAATGATAAAAGAAGGTCAGCCAACCCTTCAAAAGGAACCTCTCATTACCTGCCTTTTATCTTGTGCTTCACTCTCTGCGATCTTCAGGCACACCCTTTACCAATTACTAAAACTTAAAAGGCCGCCGTAAAGGACTGTGAAAAGAAAAGGGCATAATAGCAGTAGACCATGTGACATTTCTGTCACAGCCTGGGATAAATACAGTTCTTCATGATTTATACATATGTGCAACTAACTGCTCTTGCCAATTATAGAAATGCATACATTGATGTTCTGCCCTTTAGCAATAATTATAAATTAACCCTAGCTGCATGCTAGGAAGACGAACAAAAAACTTGGAGTCTGGTACTTTATACATCAATAAAATGATATGGTAATTTTAAACATATGCTCTTTATTTTAGGACTTAGTTCATATTTATTCTGAAAATTGTAAACATTTTTCATTACATTTTCTTTAAAATGATGAGTATGAATTAGCAATTATCTCTTCGTCTATGTCAAAGGTATTCCTCAAGCTTGAATCAATTTTAAAAAAAAAAGCAAAAAATCTGAAGTGTTAACTATATTTTTTTTTTATCAGTGATGAGCTTCAATATATGCTGCCAAAATGGTTTAACTCTAGCTCAAAATTTAAAAATGTAAAATATTTGAATGATTGAGTAGACAAAAATAGAGCTATTGAGTGAAATGGCCCAAAGTCATTCTCAGAAATGTGTTCATCTGTAAATAATAACAATAGTTGGAGAATTAAGTAGCATACAAGAACTGTGGTTGTAGCGTTGACAACATAAGGCTATGAGAACACAGATATTGAATCCATCTTTACTACATTCTGTTCTGCTCATTTGCTCTATAGAGACACACTGGTGAAATGCACCCAGTTATCTTAACAAAGTTAATGGGACAGTAGAGGTGAGGAGTAGAACATGTCTCTACCAATTCATTTAGTCACTTACAACATTGTAAGTGACTAAATGAATTGGTAGAGACACAGAACAGCATTTTCTTTATAATTATTATTATCAAATTAATGGGCCTCAATTTGTACAGGTGGGCTAATTTTCCATCATGACATTTTCATAGATGCAAAGTTTGCAGTGACTGATGGGATGAGTTAGGTGAACAGAGGGCATTTCATGTAAAGTAGGTGCCTGATTGCTCCTAATTTTGCAGAACCATGCCAAAAGGAGATAAAGAGCTGGAGAGGGAACATTTTTAGTAGTGTAGGGTACACAGCCATTTTCACTCTGTTAAAATGCTTGAATTTAGCACCAATGTAAAGGTGTCAGAGGTTGGGTCTCATTGTATAGTTAAAATGGGGTGCATTTTGCAGCTTTCTGTTACACTTCACATAGAAATGCCACACATAATTGAGACATTTCACTTACTCTCATGATTAATTTAAGCCCTAAACATATATCCCAACATTGTCCGGAAGGTAACTGGGACAAATTGAGCATGGCACACATGCAAAAAGAGTCATAGCCGTGGCATGTTGGGGTGTGGTCCACAACCACCGAGGGAATGCTCAGTTCTTCTGAAGCACCAGGTTATCCCCAAACCAATTCCTCTAAAAAAACCTTTTTTATGACGCAAGCACCAGACACACCATAGTGAGTGGGGACATACCTCTCAACTTCCTGCAAATCATGATAAATATACTGACTTGTGGGACAGTTCCCTGAAATCGTTACTGTTCCCTCTAAATTGAGATAGTTGGGATGCATTTAAATGACCGCTAGTGTCATCCAGGGACAAATTTTCAGGAAAAATTACAAAAAACTCCAAAAAGCACTCTTTTTTACTCTTTTATGAACTCTATATAATAAATACATACATATATAGAAATGTATTAGCATAACATAACTTTTGAAGCAGAGCAAAGTAACATAATTGCTTGACATAAAAAAATATATCTGAAAGTGTACATGTGGGCACTGTAATATGTAGTCCAACTCACAACAAAGTGGAGGTTGGGGTCAGTATCTTGGCTGCCAGCTATAGCAAAGGCTTTCTGTATGTACATGCATTCCTGTACATCAGATGTTACTTATTGGAATGTGTAATTGTCTTAATTTCACACTGTGCTTTTAATTTCATAATGTTGCAGACTGCTTTGTGCAATTGAAGTTCAAAAAATAAAAAAGTACTTAGTTAATAACAGTTTAACTTTTTTTTACTGATGATTCAATATTTCTTGCATGCTGTGATTTTGTGCTTAAAAGGTTTTAAGCAATTATAAGGTATATATTAAAGGCTTCCTTTTATTAAAGTTATTAAACCATAAATACATAAAAAAAAAAAACAGTAAATTTACAGTAAACAAGGGGTAAAGTACTTTAGTTTTCTCACATATATGTGACTAGCAAATATGCAAACTAGTCAAGGTGTAATACTGTATGTGCTGTTTTCAGCATTTTGAAAAACATTAGCAGAAGAGTGCTGTATTATGATAGCAAAAAAAAAAAAAGAATGGAGTTTAAGTGATAATTTATTGCTTTGCTGAGCTGATTTAGCCACCAAGCTTTAACATGTGCTTAAATATTTTCATCAAATATTTTCCTAATTCACTAATTACTTAAATTGACCTCCATTTTTGGAGGTAAATGGCACGATTGAACGTCTGTTACACAGCACTTTGCTCATGCTTTTTCCACTTGACCTCGTCACACTACCATTGAAATATAATCCAGAATGTCCACCTGGTTTTTGGGTTGCTGGATCATGCCTTCTATCATGCTGAAACATACTTCATTTGTGTATATCATAAAAAAGACAATAGTAAAGTTGCTATTGTGTGGGGAGACATGGTTCAAGAATATAGATATAAATTGGTGATAAATATCTAGGAAGTTTGGGGGAAGTTTAGGAAGCTGAGTTTTCTTAAAATCAATGCTTTTCTCATTTTTTTTCCAGCTTGAAAACCTCAGAGAAAACACAGGAAAAACCACCAGAAAAAGAAAAGTAGAGGTGGTTCTGAGAAGCGAGATTGCAAAAAAAATCCAGCAATTTGTCTATGCAAGCTTATGGTCTCCATAAAAAGTGCTCCAACCCTTTCTGATACTGTGGGTAATGACTACTGTAGGCAATCTACATGAAGGTTGCTTAGCAAATGTTGCTATATTTTGAGCAGAATAGGAGTAGGGAGGAGCTCTAGGCCCCCACAAGCTCTGCAGAGCATGGGTCTACCATTCATGCTTGACCCTGGCTGGACTCCCTCTAAGATCTGGAGGTTGTTTAAATGTTGAGGCTTAACCGTATAAACCATTTACCACATGCCGTTAACATCATTTTCCACTGCAGTGTCTGGGCTGCAAAGATGAATGTGTGATCTCCACAGGGATATTTCAGTCTGTGTCCTCACATGTGGTAATTCTCACACGGGTGATATTTTCAAGGGACTTTTCTCAAGTGTTCTTAACAAACTATCACACACATACAGTGTAAGCGGAAGATAGCATTCTAACAACTCTCATGACTACCTAATGTCTTGGGGGATTGCACATAATTTGGCCTGAGACAACCCTGCCATAGACATCAACCATCAACATTTCCACACTCTCAATATGCAGGTGGTCTGTGATGCAAATATGATAATCATGAGTGTAGTAAGAGGCTATCCTGGCTCGTGGAATAACTGTTATATCCTGTATCAGTTAGCCCTCTATGGAAAGTATGACAATGAAATGCCAGATGGATGACTTCTGGGTATGTAAATAAATCCATCACTTAGGACATCTACTTTGTTTCATATGGTTAATATGCACTTACTTCAGTATATGTGTAATAAAAATAAGATATGAAATATAAAACTTGTTTTTCAGATATTTGCAACTGGAATTTCTAAATATACTTTCAGATTTTCAAGAACAAGAATAAATTTGTCTCTACTCCTATTCTCCTATAGATCATCAAACCCCTATAAACTAATATAAGGAAGTAGCCAGACTTTTATTTATTAATTTTTATATTTTACTATACTGCATTGAACCCTTTCAGTTCCATGATTGATACCACCGAGTTAGTCATCTAGAGTATTTGTCGCTCAATTCAGCTACTGTTGAATGCCTGTAAAGCTGTCTGCAAAGCCCCTACCACTTTCTACGATTTATTTCTTTATTTTTATATATGTATATATATATATTTTGGAATGGTGTACCTTTTTCCAAAAGTACTGCAAATGGGGCACTTTTTAAGCTGATGATGGTGTTAAGGTCTCAAATCAGTGGTAGTACATCTGCAATACAGACATTTCCCTTATCACATGATCTCAGGCCTTAAGCAGCATTCACTGGCTTGGACTTTCCCTGCTAATTAGCAGGAAATAGTTGATGATGGAAAAAATTGTACTGGTGATGTGATGCAGTCATTTCTATTCAGGTAATTAGGGGTTCAGGGATGTTCATGTGTAAGTTCAGTACATAACGGGAATGGAGAGGCATATACTGCTATCTACTACACCTATAAAAATGCTATGGACACTGCAAAATAAGCATACTTCCAATCTCTCATCCATACTCAGTCTTCTAACACTTTTAAATCTCTTTTCAATCCTCCCACCCCAAACCCTCTGACTACCATCAGAGCCCAGGATCTTGCTTCCTATTTCAAGGACAAGATTGATAAGATCAGACTTGAAATGATTTCAACTCCCTCGGCTAGCAATCAGCTCAAATCCTTTTCGGCATCCTCTGACACCCTCTCTTCATTTGATCCCACAAATGAAGAGAAAGTTTCTACTCTCTTCTTATCTTCCTACTCTACCTCCTGTCCTCTTGTTCCCATACCCTCACAAATTGGTAGGTCCTTGTTACATGTGCTCATTCCACTTAACTGAAATCTGTAATCTATCTCTCTCTACAGGTATTTTTCAATCACTATTCACGCATGCAGTGATTACTCCTAAAATAACTAAATTCTGACCCAAACTCTCTCTCAAATTATCATCCCATCTCTCACCTGCCATGCCCCTCCAAACTTCTTGAGAGAATTGTGTACACTCGCCTCACATGTTTCTTTTCTGCAAATAACCTATTGGATCCTCTTCAATCAAGCTTTCGCTCTCAATACACCACAGAGACTGCGTTGACCAAGATTGCCAAAAATCTGGTCACAGCTACAACTAAAGGTTATTACTCTCTTCTGATTCTCCTGGATCTCTCTGCTGCATTCAATACTGTTGCCCACTCTCTCCGGATACAGACGCTACAATCCCTAGGTCTTCAAGACACTGTCCTATCCTGGCTCTCATCCTACCTATCTAATCACTCTTTCAGTGTTAATTTCTCTGAATCAATCTCTCATCCACATCCTTTTTCAGTTGGAGTACCACAAGGCTCAGTCCTAGGTCCTCTGCTATTCTGTATCTACACCACTTCACCTGGAAAACTAATAAGCTCCTTTGGATTTCAGTATCATCTATAGAGATCAGACTTGAAATGATTTCAACTCCCTCGGCTAGCAATCAGCTCAATGGATGATGCACAAATTTATCTATCCTCTCCTGACTTCTCACCATCTGTGTTGTTTCGCGTTACTGACTTTATCTCTGCCATTTCATCTGGGATGTCCTCTCGCCAACTCAAACTCAATCTTTCAAAAACAGTACTAATAATATTCCCACACAGCAATAGAAGCTTCCTGTCTGACATTTCTATTTCTGTTGACAACATGACCATAAATCCCACCCTGCAAGCTCTCTGCTTAGGTGTAATCCTTGACTCGCAACTATCCTTTGTTCCCCATATCAACTCTATATTTGCATCATGCAGCATACATTTCCAGAAAACGTACATAACTCACACAAGACACTGCAAAAAGTTTAATTCATGCACTCCTCATCTCCCACATCAACATTTGTAATTCCCTCCTTACTGGTCTTCCCAAAATCAGACTGGAGCCCCTGCAGTCTATTTTGCATGCAGCGGTTAGAATGATTTTCCTTGCAAATTGTTTTTCGTCTGTTAAGTCACTCTGTCAGTCTCTACAATGGTTGCCTGTTTTTCAATGAATCCAATATAAAATTATTCTACTAACATACAATGCCATCAACAAAATTGCACAACATACATCTCCTCACTTGTCTGAAAATATATCCCAACTTGACCCCTTCATTCTGCACAAGATCTGCGTCTCTCTTTCACTCTCATCACTTCCTCCCATTCTCGGTTACAGGACTTTTCGGGCTGCACTCACTTTATGGAATTCACTCCTTCGCACCACAAGACATTCCCCTAGACTTCAAACCTTCAAGCATTTTCTGAAAAGCCACCTCTTCAGACAAGCTTATAATATTCCTCAACCACCCTCTTAATCTCCCTAGGTTAACCTATTACCAGCCACTACACAGCTAACACAAGACAATAGCCCTCTGACCAACATAGTTCTGTGACTGAGCATACAGCCCACTAAATACATTATAACTTTTGCATTCTAGCTGGACAAATATTCAGTAGCACTTACCCTTGTGTATCCAACCATTGACCCACAGATTGTAAGCTTGCGAGCAGGGTCCTCTTACCTCTCTGTATGTATGTATTATCCAGTATTGTTTTATTACAGTTTGTTTTAAATTGTAAAGCGCTATGAAATCTGCTGGCGCTATATAAATAAAAGATGATGATGATGAAGTCATCCACAACCTTTAAAGATGCTACTGATCTTGACTTACACATCTTTAAGATACACCTTTTAGGAAGCTTATCTTTGTACATCCCATAAGGCCAATGCAATCCTCTGAATTGTTGATGATGATAATGTCCACATCTTTCAGTCAAATATAGCAATAATGCTGGAATTAAAGTTATACGAATGTTAAGAAATGTCAAACTCAAAATACAGGCATAGAAATGTAAGTGTCCATACACATTTTATGTGCACTTAAAAATCACACTTTTATGTTTAACTCTAAATCAGGGCGTTAGTGTGTAAAACGAACCGTGTTCACAAGGGTGAAGCTAAAGCAGATGTATATAAAAACTTTGAAAAATTGCAGGACCATCTGAGGTCCAAAATTCCTGCTACCCTCTTTTAGCAATTTTGAGGTATGAGCATTTTAAGGAAGAAGTGGTATTTTTCTGAGGTGTGGAAATTTTAAAGGCTAACTCTACCAAAAAGTGAACGATTTATTTTGTGTGAATTTCCATAACTTAAGCGTAAATGCTAAATTATTACTTTCCTGGGGGGCAGCATTCCACCCTGCCAAGCAGGTGTCCCATGTCTGCAGTCTGGTGATCCTCTGCTTGCTTCTGCAGACAGAATGTTGTTGATATTCTTTGTATATGGCGTCCAAAGTGTTCAAACTGTCTCATGACTGCAACAAAACATTTTGTGTTTATAATTGAAATATATTTTGCAGACTTCATGACTCTACTGTTATTATAGTTGTGTATATTTTCTCACTTGTCATATAATGATGCCTCTTTCAATTCTTGTCAGGCAGTTCATCGCCAAAGACACCTAAATATACAGTAAATACACTTAAATATTTTGTCTCGTTTACACAACTATTGTTTCCTAAGAGATGTTTTGACCTTTTACAATGACATATTAATGTGATGTTTGGCTGACTATAATCGCATCTAATTCAAAGAAAACCTGTTTGACTACATTGAAACAAAAATCCAGTTGCAGCTCTGAAATAAACTTAGAAGCATTAAAGAAGAGATGACCATAAAAATTGAGATGTCAGCCTTTGCATACTGACATGTTTATGAATGCCACTGGGCAGAACAGCACTGTCTATGAGAATTCTAGTTTCAAAAACTCTAAAAACTTTTTTTTTGTTACAGACAGGTAACAAAAAATGCTTTTTACTGAAACAGCTAAGAAAGTCAACTCCAAAACTAAAGCATTCATACAGCATAAAGATAAATGGCCTGATGCTGAGTTGGATGCACGCCTGTTTGTGTAGCATAAAATCTGCAAATGTGTGCTGTGCATGTCCACAAAATGCATGCAGAGCTGCACATACACTTGCGCCTGCTTGCAATTGGTCTAATGTAGCAAAGCACAGTAAGGGTGTGAACAGAGACAGACCGACATGCAGACACATATACGATTGACAGAAGCCATATCTTTTGCACCTGTTAGAGGACAGGTGAAAATAAACAGTAATGATGATGATGGTCACCGCTACCTCTGATTGGTCGATTGCAAATTGCTTCAGAACCTGATACTCTCTTCATTAATTGTAATAGGATTTTGTGGGTGTATCTTAAAAATATTCTTTTTGCTACTTTCATTGACAGGAATATTATATCTGCTTTATTATATCAAGCCTACTAGCTAAAGTGTTTTTTTCACAATTAAAACAAATCTTTCTTGTGCTTATGACCTGAATGTATGGGGTTATATGTACACCTGACCTAAACTTGATGTATATTCTACGGGTGCAGAGCGGCATGTATCTCAAGATGCTTATGATTTAGAATATTGTTGTAAATATGCTATTTTTAGTGCCAGCTTTTTTTTTAACTTAAATGATGTCCAACATGTGCCCAAAATGCACAGTTTAGTCTTAAAATTTTATTATACCTCTGAAAATAAATCTAAACAAAAATTTGATACTGATTGATAGTGTTGTTTTGTAACATCAAGTAATTTAGGATTCTCTAAATGTTCATTCATGATCCTGTGAATAGTATATGAATAGAGAATAATAGAAACAAAACATAGTGCAAGCTGTGTAGACTATATGATAGCTACATCTAAACAAAGCACATCAGATATAAAAGAAAAATAGTGTGAATATAAGATGATATAAATATAAGGGCCTGATTCATTAAGGGTCTTAAATTAAGAAGTTTCTTATTTAAGTCTCCTGGACAAAACCATGTTACAATGCAAGAGGTGTTGTTTCATGTAGCACACAAATATCAACTCTAAATTTCAGTGTACAAATAAGCTATCAAGTATTTGTGTGCTACATGAAAAAACAGTCAGTATTTAACTTATGTGCAAAACAGAAAACTAATTTGCACCCCTTGCATTGTAACATAGTTTTGTCCAGGAGACTTAAATGAGAGACTTGTTAATTTAAGATCCTTAATGACCATATTTAAATCCAAGTGGATCTCAAGATGTATTTTGATTTAAATCTGGGTGTAAGTATGTTCTGCATACACAGTACTTTCCTTAAGTAGACAGACAGAACAGACTGGAATATACGCACAAGTATATGTGTTTTCATTATCAGAACGCATAATAAAATGTATAATATAAAATAAATAAACAGCTCTAAACAGTATAATCATCCATCAAAATTGGTTTAAGGGAAAAATATATTTTTAACATTGAAAACATAAACCAAGATGTTCCTAATATGCATTGTCAGTTATTACTATTAGTCGGCACCTACCATGTAGCTTGCGCAAATGATACATCTAAAACCAAGCATACTTAGGATAAAGCCAGAAGCATCTTTGTCGACACGCCCTCAGTAAGCCCTTACTGTACATTGCCTATGTCCATCCGCTTCTTCCCACCCCTGTTCAGCCTTCAAGTTCTAGACAGTCATAAGTGTCATTTGCATTTGGACATGAATTGTATGCAATTGCATTCATTAGTGTAAGTTCCGTTTCTGACGATGTGCAGTGATATTTCATACAAGATATAGCACGCAAACGGACTTACGCCCGTACATGAATCAGACCCTTGGTGTCTAGTTTTTTAATTCTTATGATGAGAAACACTATCAGCTGTTTCTCTAATGTTTGCTTTAATGTTTCCACCTCTTATTCAAGTCTTGTAAATTAAACCTTCTTGTATCTTTCTATTTAAGTGATTGTTTAAAGACCAACAAACGTTCATCTGGTTTTTGGCTGTAACCATTCAGTCTCCAATGCTGTCTCACTGCCATATTTACTGCCTCAGAGTTGCCCTCTTGCTCCCGACATTACCAAAGCTTTCCTGAAATCTAAATGAGAAATCCTCCAAATTCCTGGTGAGAGTTTTAACTAACATTTAAGCTCTCTTTATCTAATACATCTTACCACTTTCTCCACTTGGTTTAGTTATCTGTGCCATTGCTGTTTTCACTTGTTCCTGACTAATCTGCTTAGTTTTTCCATGACCAAAATCTTTTCCACTACTTCCACAGGTTCTTTAAGAACAATGTTGGCCTTTTTCTCCATTTTCTTCAAAGAAACCCCCATCAAATGAAAATATTTTGCAGGGGGTTTCCTTAACCAAAAGGAAGTGAGGAGACTTGTTGTAAACTTGTCCATGAGCTGAGGCTCTTTGTCCCTATCGTCTCCCCTTCAATAACCTCGACCAGAACCAAAATTCTGAGGAGTTACAGAAGAAGTTCCCAGAAGAGCCTGCATCCTACCAAAATTTTTGTGCAATGTATTATTTTCCATCACTACCCCTTTGATTAAGTAATTTTCCCTCCTATTGCCTTCCTCGGAGGTGGTAGCTGTTTCTGATACCTGCATTCTGGAATGAAATCCATTACTTGTGGTAACCCTTGTAAGCACAGAAAATTATCATTGATGTTGATTAAATGTCAACGCTATTGCTTTAATGAGCCAATTTTTAAAATCGGAATGCTCTTTAATGGCAGGGATTGTTGGAGGTGAGGTATTTATTAAATGATCACTCATTGTTCTGCTTTCCAAGAGATGAATAGTACCTAATGACAGCATCTGCCGGGGTCACAGCATTTAGCATTTTCTAATGGGTGTAGCTGGGTGGACCAGACCTTTAAAAACGAAATGTGGGCTGGGCGCATGTGTGCACCTCATATTATGCATTTCGCTGGAAAAGATATTATCTGTATGATGTTTATATGGATATTCTCATTATTCAGGTTTTCTCCCGCAATCCAAAAATCTACGGGTAGGTTAATTGGCTTGTGATAAAAATGGATTATAATTGTGTATAAATATTTGTGTGAAAGGGAGTTTGCTCCAATGAAGCAGGGACTAATGGGGATGACTAAAAGATTATTTGTACAGCATGGTGTAATATGGTGTTGCTATATAAATTAACATTAAGAAATAAATAATAAATATTTAATAGGTGGAGATAGGGCATTTATGGGGCTGTTGATAGGTTTTCAGGTAGATTTAGAGTATTTTTCTGGTGCTTGAGTTAGGAGGGAGCGGGTTGGATGACGGCCTAGTGCTAGTCATGCCTTCTTTATAGATTGGTCATTTATCCTTTGGTGGTTGCACATACTGGACCATTAATATGGACTATGGCCCTGGACATAAAGTTGCTAGTCAATCCCTAATCAGCGCTCGTTGCCGTATATTAGCTGTACAATGACCTCAGTTATCTAAATAACTAATGGTATGACCATAGGACCATAAAATTTAATGAGCAATTTTGTACTTACATATTGAAAGTGCTAATTACATACGTTTACACATGTATTCAATATTGTAGAATTAAAAGAAATTGTGTTTCTATCTATTAGAATAAAATATATGAAATGTCTTTTAACCCGCTTGATGTAATATCAAATGTATTGAAGTATGTCCCAGACAAATGTTTACTGTATAAGAAGAACTTGTTTACTTTCTAATATACAACTTGTGTTGTTATTGGAATATAATGTTTATGGTGTACTGTGTGTCTTATATATATATATATATGTAAAAAAATTATTTTAAAGCATTTAAACAGCTGTTTACATTTACTGAGGGAAGCCATCTTAAGGACATCATGAGTGCATTGATGGATCCAAAATAAATATATTTATTTTGCTTTATTTGCTAAATTATGTTTTATTGAATAGAATGCTTGTTCTAATCACTCAAAGGGGATAACAGTTGATCAAGGGAGGTGTGTTGCAAGCAGAGGGCCCTCACTCACTCCAGTTTCCTTGCTACTGTGGGATGGATGGAGGGAGAAATCTGGTCAGAAGAATGAATGCTCCATGGGAGAACGAATGAGAAGGCATCTTGTTCAGGAGGGAAGCCGTAGACACGTGCAGCATTCCACCTGTGTGGTTCCTCAGGAGCAGCACAGGGTCGGGCACCTAAAAAAATTGTGGTGGAACAAACACTCCATTGCAATGTACCTTCTGCCTCTGAGGGGCTGGGTGGTGTTGAGCATGACAGCATAAAAAATATATATTGTATAAATATCTATTTAATGAGTTCAATAATAGGCTATAATTCATGTTCACGTCAAATAATAAGTGTTCATTTTGCTCTTTTCTGTGTAAAAAGTGCTAGCCTGACAACAAAAGGTACATACTGTAAATTAATATTGTGTTATAACATTTGAAGTAATGTTTCCAATTGCTTTCCTTTTTAAGAGTCAATTAATATTAAGAGACAAGATCAGAGATTAAATTTTATCATATAAGACCATCTGTTTCACTACAAGGAATGGTAACAATTAATTAGCTACTTAAGTTATTAAAAGTACACACAGGGCCTGATTCACTAAGAAAAGTAAAGCTAACAAAAAGGAGTAACTTTGCACCTTGGCAAAACCATGTTGCATTAGAGGGGGGTGTAAATTTAAAATGTGATGGCTGATTTATAGTAGGAGTAGGGCATGTCCTAGATCAACTTTAAATTTCAGAATAGAAATAAATCTATCAAGTATTTGTGTGCTACATGAACAAGCAGCCAGTATTAAACTTATCTACAAAATAATAAACTAATTTCCACCCATGTCACAGCAAAATGGTTTGTCCCAGAGAAAACTTACTCCTTTTATTGCCTTACTTTCCTTTAATGAATCAGGTCCAAAGTGTTTTGTCTTGATACTGAGAATATAGCATTATTTTTAATGTTATTTTTTCCTAAATGCTATACAGCTTAGTAAAATACAATTTTCTAATTTAAAAAATGTGATCTTATGTCACACATACCATTGTTACATTTTTACTATTCATTTCTGGACATGCTAGCAATTTGCGTCATGGTGTGAAATAGTCTTTATGTGAATTCTCCCATATATGACTCCCAATTGTCTCTTCACAAGCTAGAAGATTTAGCCAGAAATAATTACATAAATAGCATTTAAAGAGGTGTGTGACTGCATTACTGTAAGTAGCTCCCAGTCATGGCTCTGTGCCAAAAATAGAAGTCAATTTTATCTTTTTCATATTTTTTTTTTGTCAACACTTACAGTTAAAAAATACACTTAATATGTATTTAAATCATGATTAAGTCCAAACTGTGGAATTCCCATGCAGAAGAGATACATTATTTTGTATATCTCGCTCCTCTCTTTCCAGGTCCAACTAAGATAACAGCAGAACACCGTCTGGTATTAGGGTTTGGCTATGTACAATCTGACAGCCTATCACCCTGTCAACATTGATAATATTATTAATTTAAAGATGATTTATACTCAAATATTTTATTTGCTTTATTTACATTATTAATTTTAATACAGACAACTGTATATGCTAGACATAATGATAAGTTATCTTTCTGTACATACAAATTAGTAAGCTTAGGGGGCTGTGACTGATTCTTCTTTGCCAACTTTTATTTTAATCACTCCGAATGGCATCATGCCACATCCACATTTTCTTGTAACACATTCTTGATTCCAGGGGTTACATTAAAATGAGTGAAAGGATATTGACAATTGATTAACAGAATGACATGGTGTTGTAAAAAAAAAAAAATCAGAGTCACCTATTTTAATGTAAGTAATGTACCACAATTACAAAACTTATTTTAATTTATTTAATGGTGTACCTACATAAACCAGTCAAAAGAGGGAAAATTAGCTTTAACCTTAACAAAACTAGAAAGCAAACCAATATGAATCTGTAACAAAAGCTATTTAAACTAGAAAAGGATTCGGGAAATCAGTAGCATTAAAATGAGTTTGCATAAAAACTCCTGTATGAAAGCACCCTTAGGAGTATGTTGAACGTATATATTATAGGGCAAAAAAGTCACATCTCCAGAGAAAATGGATGTTTTCATCAAAGTTAGGGAGTTAGGCAGGGGCGGACTGGCCATCTGGCTCTTCTGGCAAATGCCAGAAGGGCTGATGGCTAGATGGGCCCATCTAGCCGGCAGTCTGCCCAAGCAGCAGCTCCTCCTGGCAGCACATCCCCCCACACCAACGGACAGCACACGCAAGCACATAAAACCCGGGTTCCCCTATGTAATATCCAAGATCCTCTCAAGGGTAGGCAGTGTAGGTTAGAAGCTAGATCCTCTTCGTGGAAAGGATCATCTGACATCAGCAGGTCACGTGATTGCTGTGGTCACATGGTACACAGGAGAGGTGGCTGCAGCAGCAATGTTTGTTCCTGAGTATCTGCTGACATTAATTTCTCATTAAGTAAGAGGAATACTGGTAAGCTGGAGGCAGCACTTCTGTGCAGGGGGGAGGGACATGTGAGGGGAATGCTAGTGTGCAGAGGGACATGTGAGGGGAACGGTGGTGTGCAGGGGGGCATTTCGTGGGAACGCTGGTGTGCAGGGGGGCATGTGAGGGGATCGCTGGTAAGCTGGGAGGGCATGTGAAGGGAATGCTGGTGTGCAGGGGGAATGTGAGGGAAAGGCTGGTGTGCAGGGGGGGCATGTGAGGGGAATGCTGGTAAGCTGGTGGGCATGTGAGTGGAACGCTGGTGTGTATAGGGACATGTGAGAGGAATGCTGGTAAGCAGGGAGTCTGTGAGTGGAACGCTGGTGTGCAGTGGGGCTTGTTAATATAGTAAGTGAGGGAAGGTCTTAAGATAATGTGTAATGAAAGTGAGTGGGGGGTCTTAATATAGTGTGGTGGAAGGTAGGCTATTAATTTAATGGACTGTGGGTAGGGGCTTATTCTGTAATGGGTACTATTTTATTTGTGGGGTAATGGTAGAGCAATTTAATTTATTATGGCAATTTAATTTTATAGTACTATGTATTAATTTAAGAAGGAATGATGGGACCCTTCATTTTAAAACTGGGGTGGTTTGGAGCTATTGATTGAATGTGTGATTGAGTTTGGGGATGAGGTGTATTTATTAAATGTGAATCTGAATTATTTAATGTTGAGGACGGTTGTGGGAAATGTTTATATTTATTAAACATAAATGCTAATAATTTATTGCTGGGGCTGTTTGGAGGGAGGGAAAAAGGTTTATTTATGAAATAGGAATACTATTAATGTTGGGGTTTGTTGAAGGGAAATAGATATATTTATCATTCATGTGTGAATTCTGTTATTTTAATGTTGGGGCTGGAGAGAGGCCTAATTATTAAACTATTGATTTAATGTCTGGGCTGGTTGGAGTTTCTAAATTTCATGTACCCATATTTTTTTTTCAAATAGGACCCCCAACATTCCAGGATCCAGACAAGCAGCAACTGATCTAAAGACACCAGCAGTCACAGGGAGTGAATGTGACACAAACAGGTAGGAGAGAACAGGACAGTCTGCCAACTGTCCTGAATCTGGTGTGGCAGTCATGAATTTGGGTGACTGTCTCGCTTAGCCAGGATTTGGTCCGACTGCAAGGGCGGTTGGGAGGTATGTCCTGCTTCACACTGTACTGCTTGTGAAGGCTGAGCTGCATGCACGTAACAGTAGGGAGCACAGTATTGCCTATGCATTTGTCAACAATTTGTCTAAAATGATAAAAGTGTTACATCATAGGGCCCTCGAGAGCCTTAATTCAGACAATTTTCTAAGTAATTGTTATGATATTTCTTTTGCTGCGATATTGTCAAATAATATTAAAAAGAGCTCTAAGGTCTAGATTTACTAAAACTTCTAAAAAGGAAAATTGGATGTGTTGCCCACAGCAACCAATCAGATTCTAGCTATTATGTTCTAGAATGTAGCAGATACATTTTATCTACTACAGACCAGATTCGCTTTGTTTGTGCATATAGACTTATGGTGACCATTACTGATTGTGATCATGTTGGGTTTTTGAAAGGCAAACAAGCCCAAGATATGATGTGATGCTTTAGCTTGGTACTACTTCCTGGGATGATTAAGGGCCTTCTCTGCTCTAGCATTAAAACTGTGTTCTTTGTTGCTTTGGACGTTTAAATTGTATTTTTATAAATTAATGTAACTTAGCACTGGGAGTGGCCAGACTACTTTTCATTAACTGTTTGCTTTTTACCATCTCAGAATGGAGTTACCTGTTATTTTCAAAGCTTTTCAAAGCTTAATGAATTGAAGAACTTCGCAGACACCATTTTGTTATATGGAGACTGCATTAAGAAACAGTAACTAGTTTATGTCAGGAGAAATCTTTGATTTCTCTTGACATAAATCTTTGATTTCTCCTGCATTGAAGCCTTCTTAAATTATGTGATGGCCATTTTACACAGAAAACAAGTATTGATGACTTTAATAAATATACCCCAATGTCTGACAAACCCCTGTAATGCTGATTTTATAAATATTGAATGTATAAAAGACTTTGGGCCTGATTCATCAAGGCACATATACTGAACGCAACATATGTTTGCTTTAAAACGCACGGAATTCAGGCATACACAGGCCTAAATTCAACAAGGAACAGATCTGAAGATATATGCACTGATGGATTTGGGTGAATTTAATGTCTACTGAACATAAAATACATTTTTACAGTTGCTCCTGATAACAAACACATGTTATAGTATAGTAAGTATATGTCACTGTCATCATTAGTGGGTATATTTACTATGCGGCAGTTCCTAGAACCGCCAATTCCCGGTGCAGCATGCTCAGGGACATCATCACGAACTGGCAATATTTTGCAATAAACCTTCTAAATGGTTTTGATCAGTGACCAGGTGACTTCCCTCTAAAGATCTGTTGGGGTGATCTATAAAGTCCAACCACAGATCTATTGATGTCTCGTTTTGAAAGGAAAAAGCCTTCTGCTATAGATGTTGCCTGCTCTGCATTTTCTGGTTGATGTTTCTTAACCCAAGTATACCGCTTTCTATGGAGGAATATGTAAAAAACTGTTCACAAATTTGGTTAAAGACTTCTCTATCACTGTAGAAATATTTTAATGTTCAAAACCTCTTCCTGTAAGTTTCTTCATCAATGTCATAGTGCTTTGCGAATGCTTCTTTAACCAGGTCACAGTTGTTCGCATTCTGTATGCTCTAAGCTATCTGGGATTGTCTAGCATATTAGTAGTCCAATCTCACAAAACTCTATTTTTATGCCACTGCAATCCTATAAAAAGTAGCTCGGCATATAATAATGTGGGGCCAGTTAAATAACCATGGGCCTGATTCATTAAGGATCTTAACTTGAGAAACTTCTTATTTCAGTCTCCTGGACAAAACCATGTTACAATGCAAGGGGCGCAAATTAGTATTATTTTTTGCACATAAGGTAAATACAGACTGTTTTGTCATGTAGCCAGCTTGCAGACCTGATCTCCCTAGGGAACCCAGCAGGCGCGGGCTGGGAGAGGGATGGCCGGGGGGCACACAGGCGGCCGCATCATATGACAGGGGATGCGGCCGCGTCATTGATGACGCGGCCGCATCCCCTGTCATGTGATGCGGCCGCCTGTGCGCTGACACGGCCGCATCTGATGTCATCAGATGCGGCCACGGGATGTTTTTTGCATCCGGGGGCGGCCGGACGGCCTACCACCGGCTCTAATAGCCGTCTGACCCAGCATTGCCCCCCTGCCCCCCGGGCCAGCCCGCCCCTGGAACCCAGCCTGGGGCTGGTTTCGCATTATGGTAGTGAGACCCCACACTTCGGGTTTCCATGCTATAGTAACACCAGCTTAGCCTGGCAATGCCTAGTGCTGGGAATGGTAAAATCAGGGGTACCCCATGCTCTCTGTCCCCCCGATTCTGCTAGTACCAACCTTGGGTTTGACCGGGTGAGGGTTCTCTTTGGTCATCAGTCATCATTTATGAATGTCGACATTTAAACTACATCACGGTCACAAGCATATGTCCCTCAGAGTAACAGCAACTTAAAGTTAGCACACTTATCTCCTTCGTCTGGAGGCTGCTATTGTTCCATTTCAAATTTAATTATACACCAATGTGCAGAACAAGGCAAACTGGGTGATTGTCAGAGGGGAGTTTCACTTTTTTTATGCTTTTCTATAACACACACTTTAAATTTGACATTAATATGTTGAACGTTGTAACTACAATATACATAGAGATCCTGTCTTAGAAGTCTGCAAATCTCACTGCACTGCAAAGAAGAGCCAATGAACATATTTCTGCAATGCTATAACTCTTTATTATCATATTTCAAACAGACCATTCAGTATATTGGATTTGGAGGGGGGATTACATACATCTGTGCAGGGCCGGTGCTAGGGTTCATGGCGCCCTAGGCATTTTGAAAAAATCTGCGCCCCCCCCACACACAAAAATCAGCCCCGCCCCCCCCTCCTCCCCCCCCCGGAAAAATCGGTGCCCTCCTCCCCCCTCACCCCATCTTTCCTTACCTTGTCACACCACCGCCGCCTCTCTGCTCCGTCTCCTCCCCTCCACTCACTGACACTAGTGAGTGGAGGGGAGGAGACGGAGCAGAGAGGCGGTGGTGGTGAGCAATAGCCTCTCCCCCCTCGACCATGCGGCGGCCGTGACAGGTATGGTCAGCGGTCACCGCACAGTTTTAAAGTAATTTACATTCTTGTGGCGCCCTCCAGAGCCCGGCGCCCTAGGCAAGTGCCTAACCTTGCCTAATGGGAGCACCGGGCCTGCATCTGTGCAGCCTGTTTCAAGGTGGGATTCCGTAAATCTGTGCAGCGCCTTTCAGACCATTATGTGATGTAGGTGCCTGTCACACTCACATCTACCTTTTGTTCATGCAAGCTTAGTTTCTCTTTTCTCTGGAATCTGTGGATGGAAAGGATGAAAAAGGGTCATTGTACATGCAAGTTTAAAAAACAGGTTATATCATATCTGTTGGAATAATTGGGCACCTCAATATAGTTTACTTCCTTTTTAAATACCTCCCGTACACATTTTTCTGTCTCTCAAGTTTTGTTAAAGAACCCACACTCACTCTCACTCTTGACCTCTGTCCTTTCTGCTAGCTCCCCTGATATCTCAACATCAGGTCAAGCTCTATTTTACTAGAACATTCCGTGTTCATCTCACCTTGCCACACATTATGCTCAGGCTCAGTGGTATCACAGTTTTACTCATAGAATGGTGTGAGACACACTTTTAAGTCCTAGTATGCTCATAAAAGCACTAGTTGATTCTTCAGCTCCATATTGCTCTCGCTAGTCTCCCACTCTGAACTTTGGCCGGCATATTACTCAACTGTGGGTCTTCCACTGTTTCTACTGCTCAACTCTTGCTTTCATTATTAAAAAATATATAATGCATAGTGTTCCATACAAACAATTAGGCCAGTGACTTCTTCCCCAAGCTAAAATGTTTGATTGAAATCTATTTAAATCACAATACAGAAATAAAAGAATGGGCAGAGTGTCACCTCCCAAAATCCTCAACCATACCAGTTCTATATGGCCTAGGTTAGTTCTATGGTTCTTGTCTCTATGGGAAGAGGGGAGCTGAAATTTTTTTTACAGCTCTCCCAGAGACTACTAACATTGGAACTATCAGCATTGGGGCTCTTCCCGGTAACCCCATGGGCTGTGTGTGCCCGACTAATAAAATAAATGGAGAACCCTGGAGTGACAACTTTGCCACACGTCCCAGTAGTTCCGGTATAATGGATCAGTTCTTTAGACCCCTCATCATTGTACCAAATGTGTATAAATAAGGCAAAAACACACATATACATATTTTAAAATAAAATTTAATTAAATGAAACTCTACCAAGCCTTTCATTCACACTTTCTTATAAAATTAAATATTCTTTAAGATTGTATTCCAGTGGGAAATTCTTCTTTGTAATCAAATGGGAGAAAAAAAAGCTTTTGTCTCATTAACTGCTCAGGCAGTCACAAGAGTTTCCTACCCCAACTGACTGTGATTGCCTAGTGGAGATGGAAAGTCCTAGACAATTCAGGTCACAGTCATCCAACATTGCGGCTGTTGTTTTTTACTGTTTAGTAAAGTAAGCAGTGGTCTTAGGCACTACAGTCCACTATACTGGAGCTACAACTCTTGTTGATCTATATTCCCCGTAAAAATCAGAGGTCATTAGATAGAACATAGAAGCTGCATGCAGAGGGATCTTTAGCTTTGGGTCTAACATTCCTGCTTTTCAAACTCAACACTTATTGCACAAGCCCAGAAAGCAGACACTACCATAATTTGGCTGCAATAAGTTTGGACTCGAAAAGGTGGGCTATTTTGGTGTCAGCAAAAAGCTTCACTTACAGAATCAAATTTACCCATAGATGGTAAAATGGCAGAATTTGATAAAGTCATAATAATCATATTGATGCACATGGCGCTGTGGAAGAGGAGGTTACTGCATTATATGCAAAATTGGTGGACCTGGAAGACAGGATCCACGATAATAATTTCCATTAGCAGTGAATCCAGGAGACAGTAACTCAGGACCAGTTGCCATCTTATGTTCAGGGACTTACAGTAGTGATGGAGCTTATTATCGATTACATCCACTCAATTCATAAAAAGACAAACAACTGGCACTGTTTATTCCCAGAGGCACAGCAAGGCTACACTTATGTTATGTAAGAAATGCTTTATAAAATAAGCTAAACTTTCAGAGGTTTTTTATATATTGATAGAGAGTAGTAATTTATGGGTTTGCATGTTTTAAAAATTATGTTTTATCCCAGAGTTTAGAACTTGTTAATTTTTATATAAGACATAGCTTTGTAAATTAATGCTTTAGGTTTAAACAGGCATTGCTTTTATTTTAACTTGTACTGTTTCTACCTGATGTGCTTATATATCCTTAGGAGTTTGGTGTGGTTAGTTTCAGTAGGTATGGCTTCAGACATGTAGGCCATGCAGTTGTCCCAAATCACTAGGACAACAATATGTGATTTTTATTATTTTTTCTTTGTTTGTTGCAATAATATTGCTTTTGATCTGTTTACCCTTGATCTCCATAAGATATTCACAGAGGTTCCTGTAGTTCTTTTATAGCCTTAGAATGAATCTGACCTTTGGTATTTCTAAATGGTGATACTTCACTACACGTAAAAGGCTTCAATATATTTTCAAAATTATATTTACATTGAGCTGTTGACATGTTCCCAGCAGAGACAGAAGCATGAGAAAGAGATGGAGCAGGAGGAGGTGGCGTAGGAAGGGGAGGTGTCGCAGAAAGATGAGGCAGCACAGGAGGAGAAGGTGGCACAAGAATAGAAGACAGCATAGGAAGAGGAGCTGACACAGGGATAGGATGAATCACTTCCAAAATCTGCCATTTTACAAGATACATGCTTATTACAAATAAAGGTGAGGAGTTCGGATTCTGAGAAATCCAACAGATCCGAATTTTGGGGTTTCAGGTGGAGTGAGTCATAACTCGGTTTTTTGCACCAAATTTGGATCAGAAAATGAAACAAAACGTTATTTCCGGTAAAATGTCAGATCTCGCAAGTTTTGGATCTATATCGTCTACATATAGCCCTCCCCCCTGTTTCATCTGTCATGTTTAAAAGGGATAGCAAGTGGGAAGGAGGTTGGCTGCAATTCTGTGCTAAAAAATTGCTTGCAGTGGGTTGGTCATGATCAGGGTGAAAGAGGCAATTTATATTGCGATAGCTGTGATTTTACTACAGTTTATTTAGAGATCTGTCTGCTAGAATTGTGTGCTGATCAACTGACTGTCCAAGAGTGAAGAGTAGACAAACAGTAGTATATTATAGAATATATACAGCTAGTCCTACTGTCTCTTTCCACCCCTAACTCTAGAATGTAAGCTCTAGCAGGCAGGGTCCTCTCTACCTATTGTCCCATGTCTGTCTTCTGTCTGACTCCCTGGTCTGCCCTGTCATGTATTTTGCTGCACTCTGTGTGAGTCCCCATAGCAGTACTCACAGTCATCTGTGCTACGTATGTGTATTACATCATCTATTCGTTACTTGTTTTTGTGTCTGGTAGAAACTGTGAAGCCTTATAAATAAATAAATAATAAAAAAAATAAAAAAATAATAATAATATTAGCAATAGACGTCTGAACAATTTAGTGAAGATAAACAGGGTGCTGTTTCACTTAGAGAAGCACACCCCCAAAATATATAAAACATATATTTTTTGCTGCTATAATCCAAAGTGATTCAATCTGAATGCAATTGTATGAGGGGCAGTATCAGTTAGATTTTTAGTAAGCGGTCAAAAAAATAGGGTGTTTTCTTTGACTCTGAGCACCACCCCCCAGAAATCAAATATATTTTTTGCTTTTAAAATCCAAAATATTTCAAGATTAATGAAATTGTGTGAGGGACAGTATCAGTGACTTATTTAGTAAGTGGAAAAAAAGGGTGTTTTGACTCTGAACAGCATATCCTTCAAATAAAATCTAAAAAAAAAATTAAGGACCAATTGTCCACATTTGATTTATATTCCCTCCTTTCCGTATATCATTGGGCATTCACCTGCTGTGGTGACATCTACAAGTAGCCTCAACATCAAGTAGTTTTTCTTGTCAACCATGAATCAGTCTACAGCTGAGAAGAATCCCAGTACCAGTAGTGGCAGTAGTAGTACTTTTTCAAACTCTACTAGTAAAACAGTTCATGTGGGAAGAAAGTGTAAGAGAGTGTGCTCAAAATCCAAACACTACTGTAAGAATTAATGGAAACGTTATTGATCAATATTGTGATTTTTAAAAAAAAAAAAAAAATCGCTAACATTCAATATACCATCTGCAGTGGCAAGACAGGGCTCAGATCATGCCCACTTTATGATTGTAGGGGTCCTGCTACTGCTGGAACACGTACTAGAATGTCCACTACAAAACAGAGTGCCCAACATGGTCTTGTATCTTCCTTAAGTTCACATGCACCAAATACTCGCTCAAAGTATAGGTCTTTCACCTCCGACACAGCCACATCAGTACATGAAAAGAACATTGAGGCTGATGCAGTGCCGTTACTAGCCATTTTAGTGCCCTGGGCGAGACAGGGAACCGGCGCCCCCCATCTAAGTGGGAGTGTCAATTGTTGGGTGGGTGTGGTCAACCTACTGTGGGGGCGTGGCTAGCACTTTACAAGTTCTAGACCGCACTGAAACCCCCTCCCTCTCCATTATTCTTGGTCTGGCTTTGTAAGGATCTTTATGTAATAAGCCTCCATAGAATCAAAGTACTTTAAATGCAGCTATCACATGCTAGCTGTATAAAAAAATTAATTGGTTATTGAAATAAAACTCACTGAAACAAATTAAAACATAAATGTAATGGTACCATCTGTATCACACTGCCCCTTCATCCCACTGTGCTCTCCATAACAGTTTCTCCTTTATCACACCACGTGCCATGGAGCCATCTCTATCATTGTGCCCCCTTGTCACCATCACACTAAATAAATATATATATATATATATATATATATATATATATATATATATATATATATAACACAAAACAAATGGGAGGGGGCGCCAAATAGTATAATACTGTATATAAAAATACAGAAAGGTGTACCAAAAGTCAGAATCTTAACCACTAAATAGGTATAGACACTCAGGTAATAATAGTGGATCAACAGGAAGAAGGAAATGAGGAACCACTCTAGAACACAATTCAGGATAATGGAGAGGAAGAAACTCACATAGTGTAATGCTGTATAGCAATACATTTATTACATAAATAATGTGGATGTGCACTTACATTAAAAATATATATATATATACACACACATGTACACACACACATACAATATAAAGAGCCTCCTAGTGTCCGCCATACCTTACAGAGAGCATTCCTGTGACCGCCATACCTTACAGAGAACATTCCTGTGACCGCCATACTATACAGAGAGCATTCCTGTGACCGCCATACTATACAGAGAGCATTCCTATGACCACCATACTATACAGAGAGCATTCCTGTGACCGCCATACTATACAGAGAGGATTCCTATGATCACCATACAATACAGAGAGCATTCCTGTGACCACCATACTATACAGAGAGCATTCCTGTGAACGCCATACCTTACAGAGAGCATTCCTGTGACCTCCATACCATACAGAGAGCATTCCTGTGACCTCCATACCATACAGAGAGCATTCCTGTGACCTCCATACTATACAGAGAGCATTCCTGTGACCTCCATACTATACAGAGAGCATTCCTGTGACCACCATACTATACAGAGAGCATTCCTATGACCACCATACTATACAGAGAGGATTCCTATGATCACCATACAATACAGAGAGCATTCCTATGACCACCATACTATACAGAGAGCATTCTTGTGACTGCAATACAGATAAATACCTCACCTGAAATTAATAGACCCCACCATTAAATTAAAAAGCCACATCAATAAATTAAATTGACCCACCAGCACCCCACAAATAAACTAGTACCCATTAAATAATTAGCCCCGCCTAAACGTCACCATTAAATTAATAGCCTACCTCCCACCCATGTACTAAGACACCCAACCTCCCTACCCTCATATCACACATTATATTAATACATACCCCCCTTCCCTCACACATTATGGCAGCATACCCCCCCTTCCCTCATAAAGCATAGCAGCATCCCCCCCTCCATAATAGCAAGATGCAGCACACATTCCTCCCCTCCCTAATAGCAGCACACATTCCCCCCTCCCTAATAGCAGCACACATTCCCCCCCTCCCTAATAGCAGCACACATTCCCCCCTCCCCCCTCCATCCATAATTGCAGCTTACATTCCCCCCTCCCCTTGCCTCCATCCATAATTGCAGCTTACATTCCCCCCCCCTTACCTCCATCCATAATTGCAGCTTACATCCCCCCCCCTTGCCTCCATCCTTAATTGCAGCTTACATTCCCCCCCCCTTACCTCCATCCATAATTGCAGCTTACATCCCCCCCTCCCCTCCATAATTGCAGCTTACATCTCCTCCATAATTGCAGCTTACATCTCCTCCATAATTGCAGCTTACATCACCTCCATAATTGAAGCTTACATCCCCCTTCCCCTGCTTTGAAACTTACCTCCTGTCCAGCCGTTGCTGCCTGGCTCCTCTCTGCTTCTCTGCTCCTCTGCTGCCTAGCAACGTCATGACATCAGACGCTGAGGCAGAGGGCAGAGTTCAGAAGGGGGTGGAGCCGGGTGCCGGCCGCCATCTTGGATGCGCCGGGCGGCCGGCAGTCTGAATCTGAGGTCTGTTTAATTTTATTTTTTTTCTTTTCACTGCTCACACAGAAGTCGGTGCGGGCGGCCACTGCGCCCCCTTGGGACTGCGCCCGGGGCGGCGGCACCGCCCGCACCGGCCTCGTTACGGCTCTGGGCTGATGAACAATGTGGGCACTTACAGAATCCTGCAGACATTCTAATAGTATCCATAATTGCTATATGTGAGTCTGGTGCTTCAGATTTTGCTATTACAGAGCAGTCTCCATCCTGAATTTCTCAACCATGTGGAAATGTGTGAATGAGTAGTAATGATGAGGATTTAGACATAGAAATTAAGGATGCTACTTTGGAACTTGCTAATGTGCAAGAGGATGAGGAGGATAATTGTGGATCTGAAAATGAATGTTTTGTACTTGAACAAGATAATGAGAATGATGATGATGATATTGTTGAAATAAGGCAGCCACCAGTGGTATCACCTCATGTCAATGATAAATGCATTTTCATGCTGGGCATAAGATAAAAAAAAAGCTCCAGGTGTACAGGGAGGTTAAAGAAACAGTAATTCAGTCCCTAGAAAATGCCATTGTACCAACAATCCACTTAACAACGGATATGTGGACAAGTGGGACTGGTCAGGCAAAACACTGCATGATCATGACCGCCCAGTGGGAAGGTGTATCACAATCAGCAGCATTAGTGTCATCATCATCATCCTTTCATACTTTCAGCATGGGTATTCACAGGCAAGAAACTATATCGCAGTTTTTACAAAAAAACATATTAATGTGAATCTGTTCGAAAAACTCAGGAATGTAATAGCAAAATGACTCTCCCCACTATGACTCTCATTGGGATTCCTCATTGTTGATAATGGAGCGAACATTGTGTGTGCATTACGACTTGGTGAATTTCAACAAGTTTATTCACTTCACCAGGACCCAAGAGTTTACAGCATCTTGAAATTAGATAACTACATATTGGCAACCATGCCATGCTTGATCCTAGGTTTAATTCCTCACCATCAGCAGCAGCAACAGCTATAAAACTCACTCCCATCAGTCCCTTTTCCCATTGGAGCCATCAGTCTAAATTCCTAACATACACACAATCAGACAGAGTAGGGTCAATTTTGATAACAACCAATTAACCTACTAGTATGTTTTTTGAATGTGGGAGGAAATCGTAGCACCCGAAGGAAACCCACACAAACACGGGGAGACCATACAAACTCCACACTGATGAGGCCATGTTCAGGAATTGAACTGATGGCCTCGGTGCTGTGAGGCAGAAGTGCTAACCAATAAGCCATCGTGCTGCTCTGATATGCAATGTCTTTCTTTACAACTGCAGGAAATGCAGTAGCTGTTTGTGACCAAGCTGTCGGCATAAGTCGCACATGACACATCTCCTGCTTCAGCTTCTAATGCAAATGCTGCTGCCAGAAAAAAAAGGAACATTTCGAAGAGTCACACTGATGATAAGTCAACACAGCACACTAAAGTGAAAAGTTATTATGATGACATCTGGTCATGCTTAAAAGAAATGTCCAAATATATTTGCACATCTACCATGTCTCAGTCTGATACACCTTGTATTAGTAGAATGGTGAAAGATTACTTTAATGATAATGTACAAACTAGTATCTCAAACAGAGCCTTTGAGTTCTGGGGGGGAGGCAATATGGTGCCCCTTGTACAAACTATGTTGTACATAAGCTTCCCTTCCTCCAGTGTTTACTCAGAAAGAGTGTTTTATGACAGTCGGGAACATTGTGAGTGATCTTCAGAGGAGACTGCTTCCAAAATGTAAAAACTGGTGTTTATCAAAATGATATACAAATTGTATTAGGAATACCGTCCTTGACGCCAATTACAACCTGAATCTGTACTGCTAGATTCCAGTGGGGATTGACTAATATTGTGTCATGATGATTTTGACATCAGTTATGAGGATGAAGATAGGGTTGATGACATTGCCAACATAGAGGAAGATTACCACTGTTATCTAAATGCCCATTACTATTTTGTTAAAATCACTATCTATTTTCTACTTCATCAACCAAAATGTTCTCATTTATGGGAGCTCAAAGAAATAAAGCACTTCAGCCACAAAAGTGTCTGTCCTTGTTGTTGAAGTGTTTGGTTTATTAAACTATGTCCTCTATAACATATGGGTGGGTGATCCAAGGACAATTTCAACTTGCACTATTTTACATTATGGCCTTAGTCTAGCATCTTGTGTAAAATGACATGCAGTCGACAACTAGACATTCATTTGGTCTACATTCAGAAAGTCGACAACATTAGGTCAACATTTCAGGTGTTGACAGTATTTTAAGATTGACAATTTACATGGAGGACAGTCATTGGCAGGCTGGGCTGGGGGGCAGGGGGGCATCTGCCCCCCGGGCCGGTCCCATAGTGGACTAACTTGGGCTGGGCCACTGGGCCATCTGCATTTTTTTCCCAATCGAATAGGCTGCTGAGTCGGGTCATGCCCCCCGGGCTAAAATTTGCCAGCTCTCCCGTGAGGACAGTATTATTAGGTCGACAATTCAAATGTTGACAGTACTAATTGGTTAGTGTTAGGATAGGTATAAAGTTAGGCTGAGTGTTAGGGATATGGTTAGAGATAGGTTTAAGGATATTATTGTCAACCTAATGATACTGTCTACAATTGAATTCTCAACCTAATAATACTGTCTACATTTCAATTGTCAACATAATAATACTGCCAATGTCATTATTGTCAACTTTACAACCTTGTCTAAACTAAGATGTTTACCATATAAATGTTAATTATGTTCTGTCAAACTTATGTATGACACCCGGGTTGGAGGACCCAAGGACAATTCCATCTTGTAATATTTAACATTATGGCATTGGTCTATCATCTTGTGTAAAATGTCTACTGATGCTGCCGTTGTCCGTCTAATGTCTGTCTAATGACCTCTGATTTTTACTGCCTCTTCACTTTCCATGATGCATGTTAAAAATGTGTGTAGTGTGTATGATTTTTCTCTCACCATTTTTCCTCTGTGTGCAGCCCAACTTCGTCTATCTACTTGTCTTATATGACCATCCTATCAACCAGTGCTCTGCCACTATGTTTTATAGAGTTTGTAGCATGCTTTCCACACAAAACTTGAGAGAGGTCGGTGCTGGAAATTACATTTTTATATTACTAAAAAAGTTTAATAAACATTGAGTTTTAGCCCTTTACAAATGAGTACCCCAAAACAATTTTGGAAAAAAAAGGTGGATAATAATAAAAATAACAATAAATAATTAAAACATATTACTTTTAAAGTTTTAATCAGTGTCAAAAGCACTATTTCAAACATGCATTGTTAAACAAAATAAAATATCCAGTGAATCCCCAATTTTTCCAATAACAATGATTTATTGTAGTGAAGTTTCAAATGTTTTTGATAAATGTTAGGAGAGCAGTCATTAAAATAAATATCAATAACAGATGTAAACTGTAGACAATGGATTATTCTGTGTAAGAATGTTAAGTCAGATTATAATATCAATTAATGCTTACTGTTTAAAGTTTAAATGGTGATGATTACCAGTGTATGTCTACAGTGAAACTAGCAACTACACAAAGAAATATAATGCATATATATTAATCATTCACGTTAACGATAAGTGAAAGTCCTGTTGAAGTAAGATAATGGTATGGTTGCTCATCTTTTCAGTAAAAGGGAGTTTGATTTACGCAACTTCTCAGGATCAGCTGACTGAACTGAGCTGTGATGCCATTCATTCATGAGAGATCTCTTAAAGGTTGATTTTCTTCAGAGGATAAACTCACCCAAAGTCACCATAATTAAATAACAACAAATCTATAACAAGTTTCTGGTCCTTTAACTGTTTCATTATCCCTATACACAGGATAATTTGACAATCACATTTGGAGTAATTTTCTGAGATTGTGAAACAGTTACCATGGTTACCACGATGAAAATGATCTGTAGATTTTTGCATGTTTAGACTGTTTTCTTGCCTCTAAAAAAATAGAGATGCTCACTGACCCCCGTGTTTTGGTTTTGTTTTGGTTTTGGATCTGGATTATAGTCGTGTTTTGGTTTTGCCAAACCACCCTTGCGTGTTTTGGTTTTGGTTTTGTTTGGTTTTGTTTTGCTAAGGCACACATCAACAGAACTGCTGAAAGGACCCTTCTTTATGGGTACACTGTAACTAACAGAATGCTCACGATTAGACATACCACTGGTGGATGGACTCTCCACAGGGATTGGTGTCATTTCTGATTCAGAGCATACATTATCCTCTAATGCCTTACTGTTTTCTTGCAGCTCGGCTTTGACGCGTAACAGTAGTTGTGCACCATTTTTAGACTCCAAATTACTTGGTCTTGCTTGGTCACGAGTGACGGTAACATTTTTGGATCTGCCACTAATAGAGAAAGGCGAAGGCCTCATTCTTTCTTTGCCACTGCGTGTGTAGAATGGCATGTTGACAATTTTTTTTTATCGGCAGTAAACTTTTCCTCAGTTACACTTCTTTTTCGCTTCAACATGGTAAAAAATTTTTGGTGTTTGTTTTTCTCCCTGATTTAAAAAGACTATGTACTTTGACATCGCCTTTCCCAGATGACGTACTGGGAACACTACCATCAGGACTGGTGACAGAACCGGGTTGCTGATTCTGCTCATATGTGGACTGCTTTGAATCCATTTTAATGAGCCCAAGGCACTTGTAGTGCCAAAAATTGTATTAGATAGATACTGCTGACAAATATGACTTTTGACAGCCAGAAAAATTTGTGTTTCACACTGGGGAATATGGGACACCCCAAAAGCATTTGTAGTGCTAAATATTGTTTGAGATACTGCTGACAAATATGACTTTGACAGCCAGAAAAATTACAGTAAAACACTGGGGAATATGGGACACCCCAACAGCACTTGGAGTGCAAAATATTTTTTAACCTACTGCTGACAAATATGACTTTTGACAGCCAGAAAAACTACTGCAAGAGAATGGGGAATAAGGGACACCCCAAAAGCACTGTGCCAGAAATTGAAAATAAACCCTCATCTATCCTCCTCTTACTGCTGTAACAATTGGTATTAATATAAGATTTGTCTAGAATAGAAACAATAATGTGTCCAATTATTGCTCTGTCCCTGCGCTGTTATAGCCTGTGACCTAACCCTGCTCTCTCCCTCTGTGAAATGGCGATGGATTGCTGTGGGTATTTATGCTTTTCAAATCTTGCGAGAACCGAGCTCAGAAATACGAATACATCACAATGACGTTTTGCCTCGATTTCGATTCCGAATGGGCGGAAGAGTACCGAGCCTGCTCGGCTCGGAACTCGGATAGGCTAAATTCGGATGAGTTCGGATCTCGGGGAACCGAGCCCGCCCATCTCTAAAAAAAAATGTATATCTTTTAAATTATACTACCAAAAGAAAGCTAACTAGCGGCTTATATTCGCCTGCAGGCATATAGCTGTCCAGGTTGTTTGGAATCCTGCATTTAATACATGTAAGAGTTAATGTCAGTGGTATTATGTTTTTTGTCATGGACTGGCCAATCACAAGGGGAAAAGGGAACAGTTTGCGTCAGCAAGATGTTATATAGGTAAAAAGTCTAGGTGAATTATCTCTCTTTTCATTGAACATTGTCCCTCCCACCAATTCCCTTTTATTGTGTACAGTCCTTGAGTTGTTATTAACATGCTTTTCTCTTTCAGAAGAATCTCAACGAGTTGGGAAAGCAATCAGCGGCAATAGATTACGCATAGTATGACAGTGGAGCGCTCTTCCTCCCATTGTAGCACTTACCATTATGGAGGGGTTATGGGACACCTTCTATGTCGCCAAGCCCCAGCTATTGAGCCAAGGAAGGGGTGATTCTTCACGGCCTAGATGTGTCAGTGGCATCTGGTTGCTCCCTTTGGGTGTTAGAAATGGCTGGTAGCTGATTGACCTATGCTTTCTTTGTCACCACCGATTTTATTTTTATTCAATAAATACTGACCTTTCTCCACCAAGCTAGGCTCCTATGTAGTTATGTCTTTGATATGGACTGTGAACGGTTATCGTGGGGCACAATGCAAAGTGCACTTCGGATCAGCTACTAAGCAGCTTAGGTTTTTTGCTTTCTCTTTGAGGTGCGCACATACTTTTGCAGACAGAGGATTCACATAGATGCTAGCAAACAGTGACTGTGCAGATTTTAGAAAAATTAACTTGTACAAATAAGGTGCATGTTTACAAAAAGTATTATAACATTAAAAATGATTCTCAAGATACTATTTTTAAAGTGGTTTATACCTTTTGTTTCATCTACACAAATTGTCCATATAAACGTGATGTAATAAAAAAAACAGAGAAAAGAATATAAATAAAGCGAGGGAGAAATTCCTATTCCCAGTGCTCACAGCAGCAAGTTTACACATCAATTTCCTCCGATGAGAGCAGCCTCCATAAAATGAGTTAATGACAGCTACTACATGCTACATGAGGCAAACTGTCTTGCAGCTCTGTCTGGAGACAGTGTCTGCCCAGTCTTTACCTAGTTACCTTACATTCAAGTAGAAATTGCAGACAGAGCAGAGGGAGAACACAAAATGCTTTTTAGCCACAAAGTTGGTATTCGGTGGAAGCTCAGACTGGAAAAAACAGAGATTAAATTAGGCATGTTTAATTGCCCTGTATGTACACAGAAAAAGGCGGATATTGAATTTCTTCAAACAAGGACATTTATTTATATTTCAGATTGCTCATGCCATTAAAAGAGTGTTATGAGATATGCCATTTCAATTTAGCCATGAGTTTATACCAGTCATTTGTCAGCCCTTTGTCTTTGTCACGCTACGTTAGCAAAGCAATTGAAATAGGATATTTAAGATTATATAAAACAGGAAGACTGTTGAGAGACCATATCTCTTTAATATGGGAAAGGTTTAACCCTTTTATCATCCAAGATGATGCTGACTTCTGGCTAAACCTTAGTCACATACACTGTGATGTAAATATAAATGGACAGATGTGAATAAGTATATACTCTCTGTAAAGCGATTTGTAATATGTAGATCTATATAAAAAAAAGATTAATGCAGGATAATAATAGTAATAATAATAATAATAATAATAATAATAATAATAATAATAATAATAATATATACCTGCTAGTAAAATATCTGTAATTTCCAAGAATTACTTTTATCTGAATACAAATATAAAATAATATATAAAACAAATATGCAGTAATACATATAGATTATAATCCATTATACACTGAAACATAATTATATGTATGTTTCCGCTATTTACTATAAATGGGAGCTGCTAAAGTACTACTTTAGACAGGCAAAATTAAATATCAGCCAAAGTATAAAATGAAACAAAAAGAAGGGATAAAAGGGTAATAAATTGTGGGATAGTGGTTAGAGAAAAGAGGTTAAGGCATAGTTGCCTACTCTCCTGGAATGTCCGGGAGATTCCTGAATTTTGGGAACTCTCTCGAACTCCTGACAGGCAGGGCAACCTCCTGCATCATACCCCGTTCGTTGGTGAAGTGTGTGGAGGCGGGCCTAAATGTGTCAAACTAATGACGCACATTGTATGGCCACGCCCCCTGATGGAGCCCCCTCCCGGACAGCTTGATGCCAATGTTGGCAAATATGGGTTAAGGTGAAACAGTGTTGAGCTAAAGCTAATAAAATGCTTGGCAGTATGTATGTGTGTGTGTGATTCTAAATATATGGAAAGGATCCACAGTGCAGACAGTCCTTAATAAAATGTGTCCATGATTTTCAATAAATACAGCAAGAGAAATTCCAAGATACTCTAATTTAAAGAGACAATTCTAGTAACTAGTCTCAATCGCTATGCAGAAATTTGTTTGCAGACACTTTAAAATAAACAACGGCCACTGTTAAAAAGTATATATATCTGAAAAAGAAAAATTAATAAAAACATGTATTCATGTATTTGCCATAATTTCTTTGTACTTTTTTTTATATATGGCAAACTTATTATATGCATTTCTACTCCACTACTCCAGTGATAGACAACTTGATACACTTCAAGGACTACATAGGCCAACCTCTAACCTTTAAAAGGACTGCACATTACCCTTAAACTCAGTAATAATTTAAAATAATACCTGTAATCAAAGACAAACAGCATTTTAAACAACAACAAACAAATCTGACAATTGCTGGAGGCCGCAGGTCAAGGCTTGGAGGGTCACATGCGGCCCATTGGCCATCACTGCCCAGCACTACTCACATCCCACTCACACTATTAAATATCATTCAAACACATCTGGGGGGTTAATGTATCAGGCTCCGAGTTTGAAAATCCAGAGATTCATCTCGCAGATGTATTAAAGTGAGATCTGCTGTTAAATCACCAGAGATGTGTTTCTATCAAAATCTCTATTTACAAAATCTTTATATATCAAAATCAAAATCCCGACTGTTTGCCACTCTAGCTATACAAGCCTCAAATGTATGAAGCTGCGATTAAGCAAAATCTTTAAAAATTGCTAAATACAACAAACTGCTTACTAGCAGCGTGATTAGTAAACACATCACTGTTACACTGTCTGCCTATACAGCCGGAGGTCCGGCGGCTATTAAAAGTGTAAAAATAGATAAAAGTTAAAAAAAAAAGCTTGGGGTCCCTCCGCCCAACCACTACTAACCCTAGTGCTGCCAGCCTACTGCTGGTTACGTGAAAATCGGGAAAAAATTTGCGTGGGGTTCCACAGATTTTCACATAACCAGCACTAGGTAAACCAGCCGGGGTGGGTGGCACTGTAGCAGGGGGACACACGGCAGGGGTCCCCCTGCCATAATGACAACCAACCCCAGGCTGTTCAGTGCTGGGCTGGATTCCCTAGAGAGTGGGGTCGGCTGGAAAAAACAAGCATCCCCCATCTAGGAACACACAGTCCAGTGCTGAAAGCACTAGAGCTCTTCCTAAATCCCTGATCGTTGGGTGTAGGGTAATAACGGCGATTTAGTAGTTAAAAAATAAACGGATGCCATTTTGTTTTGTGGAACTACAAGTCCCAGCCAGTCCGGTTCCATAAACAGTGTGGACATGATGATGCTTGCATAACTACAAGCACCAGCATACCCTTTGCAGCCAGGGCATACTGGCACTTGGAGAACCACAAGTGTCAACATCCCCTGACACTCATGGCTGGCTGAGACCTGTAGTTCCACAAAGCAAAATGTTTACAAAACCACAACATCCTCTTTAAAACCACATACATTTAATAAAAATAATAAAACCCCAATAAATACAGTAAACACCCTCATTCATGCCACATATATTTATTAAAAATAAGAAAACACCAAACTACTCACCAATCAGATTTCTTCTTCTTTTGTCAGCAGCTTTTAATCCAAAAATGCTAGATGAGGACAACACAGGAAAGTTAGCTAAACACGGGAGTGTTTGACATTGCAGCAAATCTCCAGAGATGACCAGCGATTGTTAAGATCAGAGTAAAATTTGCAGTTTAATACATCTGGTGACTTGGGGACTAAAATCTTGAGATATTACCCGCGATTTGCCGTGATTTTAAAACTGTGAAAAAATCGGACCTTTATATTTTTATCCCCTGATCTCCCACAGTGGGTCTTAATATTGTTTGTGATTCTCACTCCTTCATTCACACATTTAACTGTATTTAACTGTATAAACACTATTCTTTCCTCCCTCTGTCTGAGTCATCATCTTATCCTCTCTTCTCTAACCACTTATGCCACTTTGTATTACCCTTTTATCCCTTGTTTTCATTATACACCATTATACTCTCATCCACATTCATTCTAGTTATATGAGTAACCTTCCATTTTTAAATGGAGCCCCAGCTTCTGTGTGACACCAGTATAGCTCTTTACCAATAGGGCTTCAAGACATCACACAGAGTGCTCCACGGTAATGAACAGATAAGTATCATTACTTGTAGATTTTCAAGGTGGAGGACCTTGTGTCCACAGCATACATACTTGCCAACTCCAACCACAACCAAAAACATTAGTGGATCTGCATCTCATTAGACTCAATTTTCTGTCTGTTAGATAATGGTGTTACCTTTCAGGATAATGGGCAAGCTTTAGTGGATCTGTGGTGCTGTTGTTTGGATTAGGGTTGTTGTCTAACTTGTAAGGATGAGTGGGCTCGGATTCCGCTAATCCGAGCCCACCCGAACAGTGCGGATCCGACGGGATCCGAGCACTGTTCGGGTACTTCCGGCCGCCAAAGGAATCCGAAACGAGGCTATGACATCCAAGTTTAGCGTCGGATCTCGCGAGACTCGGATGTCATAAATTCTCACCTTGCGGCCGCTATCTTCATTTCGCCTGACATCAGGGAAGAGGGAGGGTGTGTAGGGTAGTGGTGCTCTGTCCTTGCTGAGTCCAGTGGTGCTTTATGCTTGTGTCCAGTGCTCTGTCCTTGCTAAGTCCAGTGGTGCTTTTGTCCTGTGCTCTGTGCTGCTGAGTAGAGTGGTGCTTTTGTCCTGTACTTTGTTCTGCTAAGTGCATAGTTATTTTAAAACTTTAAAAAAATCTTAAAAAAAAATAAAAAAAATAAAAATAACAATAAAAATTATACAAAAATAATTTTAAAAAAATATAAAAAATTCTAGTGCTATATATTTTTGCAGTACAGAAACATTAGTACTGCAATCTATAAAAAATTGTTCACTGTTCTAGCAGTCCAGAAACATTAATACTTAATACTGCAATCTATAAAAAATTGTTCACTGTTCTTGCAGTCCAGAAACATTAGTACTGCAATCTATAAAAAATTGTTCACTGTTCTTGCAGTCCAGAAACATTAATACTGCAATCTATAAAAAATTATTCACTGTTCTAGCAGTCCAGAAACATTAATACTTAATACTGCAATCTATAAAAAATTGTTCACTGTTCTTGCAGTCCAGAAACATTAGTACTGCAATCTATAAAAAATTGTTCACTGTTCTTGCAGTCCAGAAACATTAATACTGCAATCTATAAAATATTGTTCACTGTTCTTGCAGTCCAGAAACATTAGTACTGCAATCTATAAAAAAATTGTTCACTGTTCTTGCAGTCCAGAAACATTAATACTGCAATCTATAAAAAATTGTTCACTGCTCCAGCAGTAATTAAAAAATAGTACTGTAATACAACATGTGCTGCATATAATGGAGTACCAAAATTTGGAGGATAAAGTAGGGAAAGATCAAGACCCACTTCCTTCTAATGCTGAACCTGCTGCCACTAGTCATAACATAGACGATGAAATGCCATCAACGTCATCTGCCAAGGCCGATGCCCAATCTCCTAGTAGAGGGCAGTATTATTTAGCAGCGCAACTTGCCCAATGTGTGTTATGGAATTCTCCTAGTTCCTCCAGGGTCTGGGTCTCGATCGAAGCAGAAAGCTTGGGTATCTCTTCCGCATCTTCTCTCCTGTGGCTCCCTCGCACCAGTTGTCCACGATCCGTTTCTCATCACCCGATTGTAGCCCACTCGTTATCTATCTGGGATCGAGCAAATGTGAAATTTAACCTTGCTCCTACTCCCAGCCCGGTCATCCCACTTTTTGATAACCCCAAATTTCCACCAGGGTGTATAACTTCATCCTTTGAACACTGGAAACGAAAAGACATACGCTATCTCAACGATATCACCAAAGACACTTCATTTCCTTCATTTGATGATTTAAAAACAAAACTTAATACTCCAAACACATATTTCTTCCAATACCTACAAGTAAGAAATTTTCATTCTACCAACAAATTAACTCTAGGTCGTAGACCGTTGACCTTTTTCGAAGCGCTTTCGCTCCGGCGATCTTCTACCAAAGGTCTCATTTCCTTACTATACTGGGAACTTAAAGTCCCTGATTCGAACAACCGAGATTCTCATGAGAGGGGTTGGGAGAGAGACTCGGGGGAAACGCTAGACAATGAAGACTGGGAGGAAATTAGAACTAACACAGCCTCCAGTTCAATTTGTGTTAAATTAAAAGAAAATGCTTATAAACTTCTTTATCGCTGGTATTTGGTTCCAACCAAACTACAAAAAATCTTCCCAGATTCATCTAGCACATGTTGGAGAGGTTGTGGCGCAGAGGGGTCCTTCCTCCATATCTGGTGACAGTGTCCCAGACTTGCCCCATTTTGGACGGAACTTCGGGATTTCGCCTCACAGCTACTGCAGATTGACATCCCGTTTTCTCCCAGGTTTTTCCTTCTCCCTCTTGGGATTTCATCGGCCACTAAACATCAAATATAAATGTTTCGCCATGTAGTCTCTGCTGCCCTATGCCAGATTGCTACGGACTGGAAGCAGCCCAATGCTCTACCTTTACAAGCGATTATCAGTAGGATTTGGTACGTTTATCAGATGGAATACATGACATGCATAATCCGTAATACCTCTAAGTCATTCACTAAGGTTTGGGCGCCGTGGACCTGATACTTCCAAATCCAAACCCCTTTTGTCATGTGATTCTACAGCATCACTCCATCTGGATCCTTTCTTCCCTTCCCTGTTCCATCTCTCCCATCTCTTCTCTTTCTTTTTCTTCTCCCATATTCCACCACACTCTTTCCTCCATCTTACTCTTAGGCAGTCCGCCACGCCGCCACTCCCCCCCACCCCTTTTACTCTTCTCAGTCTTATTTCTCTTTCTAAAATAGTTGCTTTCTTGAAAAAATTGGGTCAACATCCTTATTAATACTCTTTTCTAACAAGATGCTGTATGTTTTAATGCATTTGTATTTTTCAGATGTTTTTTTTTTTAACACAGTGCTGTATAGAATGTTACTTTTGGTTGACCCTTGCAAAAATAAAATCTTTAAAAAAAAAAAAAACATCTGAGAAGAGACGAAAACTTGTCATTATGCCATTTACGACACGTAGTGGCAAGGAACGGCTTAGGCCCTGGCCCGTGTTCATGACTAGTGGTTCAGCTTCACCCAAGGATCTAAGCCCTCCTCCTCCCCCCCCTCAAAAAAATGTAAAAGAGTTATGCTGTCAGCAACAACACAGCAAACAACTCTGCCTTCTAATGAGATGGCATCACAAATCCCCAAGGCGAGACCAAAGGTGTTGGTGGTTGCGAAGCCTGACCTTCCCATCACTGTACGGGAAGAGGTGGCTCCTTCCACCATTTGCAGCACACCCTCTGCATATGCTGGAAGGATCACCCACAGTCCAGTTACAGATTTGGCTAATGAAGGTGTCAATGTTATACACCGGGAGGAGGATATTGATGTAGCTGGCGCTGAGGAGGAACTTGACGAGGAGGATGCTGATGTGGTTATCTTAAATGAGGCACCGGGGGGAATCAGTTGTTGTCCATAGGATGAAAAAGCCCATCGTCATGCCTGGACAGAAGACCAAGAAATGCACCTCTTCGGTCTGGAGTTATTTTTATCCCAATCCGGACAACAAATGTATGGCCATATGTAGCTTATGTAAAGCTCAAATAAGCAGGGGTAAGGATCTTGGCCACCTAGGGACATCCTCCCTTAAACGTCACCTGAATAACCTTCATAGTTCAGTGATTAGTTCAGGAACTGGGGCTAGGACCGTCATCAGTCCAGGGACACCTAAATCCCTTGGTCCTGTTGGATACACACCACCAACACCCTCCTCGTCAACTTCCTCCATGATCTCCATCAGATTTAGTCCTGCAGGCCATGTCACCAGCCAGACTGAGTCCTCTTCAATCTGGGATTCATCCGAGGAATCCTGCAGCGGTACGCCTACTACTGCCACTGCTGCTGTTGCTGCTGGTAGTCGGTCATCTTCCCAGAGGGGAAGTCGTAAGAACGCTACGTCTTTCACCAAACAGTTGACCGTCCAACAGTCGTTTGCCATGAGCACAAAGTACGACAGTAGTCACCCTATTGCAAAGCGGATAACTGCGGCTGTAACAGCTATGTTGGTGTTAGACGTGTGCCCGGTGTCCGCCATCAGTGGAGTGGGATTTAGACTGTATTTTGTCCCCAGTACCAAATCCCATCGAGATTCCACTTCACTAGGCAGGCGATACCAAAGATGTACAGAGAAGTACGAACAAGTGTCCTCAGTGCTCTGAAAAATGCGGTTGTACCCACTGTCCACTTAACCACGGACATGTGGACAAGTGGTTCAGGGCAAACGAAGGACTATATGACTGTGAGAGCCCACTGGGTAGATGCATCGCCTTCCGCAGCAACAGCAGCAGCTGCATCAGTAGCAGCATCTCCACAACGGCTGCTCGTACCAAGGAAGGCAACATTGTGTATCACAGGTTTTTATAAGAGGCACAATGCTGACAACCTCTTAGAAAAACTGAGGGAAATCATCTCACAGTGGCTTACCCCACTTAGACTCTCCTGGGGATTTGTGGTGTCAGACAACGCCAGTAACATTGTGCGGGCATTACATATGGGCAATTTTCAGCACGTCCCATGTTTTGCCCACACAGTTAATTTGGTGGTGCAGCATTACCTGAAGAGTGACAGGGGTGTGCAGGAGATGCTTGCAGTGGCCCGCAAAATTGCTGGACACTTTCGGCATTTAGCCAGTGCCTACCGCAGACTCGAGCAACATCAAAAAAGTCTGAACCTGCCCTGCCATCACCTCAAACAAGAGGTTGTGATGCGCTGGAACTCCACCCTCTATATGCTGCAGAGGATGGAGGAGCAGCAAAAGGCCATTCAAGCCTACACAGCCACCTACGACATAGGAAAAGGAGTGGGGATGCGCCTGAGTCAAGCGCACTGGAGACTGATTTCCGTGTTGTGCAAGGTTCTGCAGCCATTTGAACTTGCCACACGAGAAGTCAGTTCCGACACTGCCAGCTTGAGTCAGGTGATTCCCCTGATCAGGCTGTTGCAGAAGCAGCTGGAGAAAGTGAGGGAGGAGCTGTTAAAGCATTGCGATTCAACAAAGCATGTAGCTTTTGTGGTTGAAACCCTTTGTACGCTTTGCCAGGATCTGAGGGTAGTCACTCTTTTAAAGTCAGAGGAATACATTCTGGCCACCGTGCTCGATCCTCGGTTTAAAGCGTATGTTGTGTCTCTGTTTCCGGCGGACACAAGTCTACAGCAGTGCAAAGACCTGCTGGTCGGGAGATTGTCCTCTGAAGAGGACCGTGACATGCCAACAGCTCCACCCTCATTTTCTTCAACACCTGTGGCTGCGTGGAAAAAGCTCAGTTTTCCTAAAAGACCCACTGGCGGGGATGCTGAGAACATCTGGTCTGGACTGAAGGACCTGCCAACCATTGCAGACATGTCTACTGTCGCTGCATTGGATGCTGTCACAATTGAAAAAATGGTGGAGGATTACTTTGCTGACACCATCCAAGTAGACATGTTAGACAGTCCATATTGTTACTGGCAGGAAAAAAAGCCAGTTTGGAAGCCCCTGTACAAACTGGCTCTATTTTACCTGAGTTGTCCCCCCTCCAATGTTTACTCGGAAAGAGTTTTTAGTGCAGCGGGGAACCTGGTCATTTAGTGGCGAAGGAGGTTGCTTCCGCAAAATGTAGAAAAAATGATGTTCATAAAAATGAACTATCAATTCCTCAATCAAGTACAGCACTGGCCTACAGATACTACAGAGGGACCTGTGGTTGTGGAGTCCAGCGGGGACGAATTGATAATGTGTGAGGATGAGGAAGTACACACTGAAGGGGGCCAGGAATCAGAGGATGAGGATGAGGATGACTTCTTGCCTCAGTAGAGCCAGTTAAGTTTGTACAGGGAGAGATGAATAGCTTTTTTTGTGTGGGGGCCCAAACAAACCAATCATTTCAGCCACAGTTTGGTAGGCCCTTTTGCTGAAATGATTGGTTTGTTAAAGTGTGCATGTCCTATTTTAACAACATCAGGGTGGGTGGGAGGGCCCAAGGACAATTCCATCTTGCAACTCTTTTTTTCGCATTATGTGACCGTCCAACAGTCGTTTGCCATGAGCACGAAGTACGACAGTAGTCATCCTATGGCAAAGCGGATAACTGCGGCCTTAACAGCTATGTTGGTATTAGACGTGCATCCGGTGTCTGCCATCTGTGCAGTGGAATTTAGACTAGTTGAAGGAGGTATTGTGGCCCCGGTACCATATTGGGTACCGGGGCCACTCCACTACGCAGTCCATAATACTTTGTATCATATATTAAACTACGTTCACTTTTCTTCCTACATCAAAAAAGCATGAACATGCCCTGCCATCAACAAAAACAAGAGGTAGTGACGCGCTTGAACTCCACCCTCTATATGCTGCAGAGGATGGAGGAGCAGCCATCTGTGCAGTGGAATTTAGACAAATCTAACCACAAAAGGAGGAGCGCAAAGCACCAGGTACTTGAAAGTTGGCAATTTATTAAATGACAACGATATAAAACAGGATAAGCAAAAATAATCAAAAGCTTATAATATTTGTATTGGACAGCTGCATAGTGGACAGACCTGACCTATTACATTATCAGGATACGTGGCCACAATTGAATGATATCTAGTACCATAAAATATAACTAGCAATGCCATTCAGGGGATCCAACCCGCGGGTTTGCAGGATTAAAATGATTTTGATAATCTTGGAGCTAAATCGATGGTCAAAAAAAGCCACTTGTATCAATATTCCAAATTTAAAATCACCGTTTGGATGTTATCTTTTACTTACATGAGTCCAGCTGGTTAATGGCAATTAGCCGGACAAGGAGGTGGCTTGATACGATATGCAATTAGAACATCCCCCGTAGGGTGCAATCGAACATCAGAAAAACAAGTTAGTGTTGTGGTTTTGGACGTTACCGGTGATAGTATTTCCAGGTCTAGTATCGGTAATCACATTGCTAGTGATCTATAACAGTGCCCAATAGAACTAGATTTTGTAGGCACTAGGAAAGTACATGCGTATATACTTAACTTCACTTTGCAAATTCATGGATATCGAATCCTGGTGTAAAGCAATTCAAAAGGCTCCAGCAGATATGATTGACAGTCAGCGGGAAGAAACCCAGCATAGATCCCAAATCCACTTTTAGTGGTAGGCTGGCCAGCACCTGATAAGGGTTTTGAGATATATCAATCCTTCCTAACGCGTTTCCCGGCGTCCTGCCGCTTCATCAGAGGTAAATAAAATGATTAGATCCAGCCGCGCTGGTTAAAGTACTGCGAAATAGTCACATGAAGTAAGTCACATGGTCAACAGCTGACCTTACGAAGATTTCCGGCTCATTAACAATCAGTATCGGAGATATCCGGACTTTGTATTGTGAATCACGTGATCGTCTATAAACATCCGGAAACAGCCGACACACTGTCATTCATCACGGAAAGTCACGATCTCCTGCAAAACGGAGCCTTATTCGGAAAAAAGCCTAATTCAGCAAAATGCTTATCCAATACATAAGATAAATGCATATAATAACATAAAATAAAAAAATGCAAATACAAATATAAATTCGGATGACAGATCTTCACAAAAATATATACACAGCCTCTAAGGGCTAGAAAAAATACTTCCATACATAAATCAGTATTTATATTAAAGACATGTATGAAAATGTATAAACACCTAACATGATCCACAGATAGAACTAATAAAGGAAGGCTAAACATAGAATATGGGCTGGTGAGTGGTCTAGATGTTCAACACAATTAGACTGCCTCAGGTTAACATTGAAAGGTACCAAACTATGGACGTTGACTGCCCATACTAACATCAAGTATGTGGGACCCTAAACACAAAGGATAGTAAGACACCTTCACATTGAATAGGGTAAATTAAATGAACAGATAAAGGGATAGACCACAGATGGCAACAATTATACTGAATATAAAGTTCAGAAAAACACGAGAGATTAACCTATATTGTTAAGTACAATACTATCATTAAGTCCAAACGGCAACAATGTTTTTAATCTGAAGATCCAAAATGCTTCACGTTTGCAAAGGGTATTGAAACGATCCCCCCCCTAATACTTGAATCAATCTGTTCGATTGCTCGAACTTTTAGACCCTCTAGTTTACCTTTTTGACATTCATTAATATGTAACGATAGACTTTGTGATCTCATACTCTTTATGATATTGTGGCGATGTTCAAGAAAATGTATGTTAAGCGTATGAATAGTACACCCAAAGTACTGAATCCCACACTTGCAATTTATGACATATATCACATAAGCAGAACGACAATCTAAGACTTTCTCGATAAAGCTTTCCCTCGTTGAGAAAGAGATGAAATTTATACATTTATGGTCGGCACATGAACAAGTGATGCATCTATTTTTTCTGCATTTATAAAAAACATTAGGTCTGGAAGCTAGCCAGCAACCTAAGGGCGGATTAGGTACAGATGGTATAACTTCTAGATTATTTTTAAAGAAACTAGGAGATATTTTATTTTTAAGATTTTTTGATTTTCTAAAGATTGTGTTTCTACCATTATTAATAAATTGACCAACACAGTGATCCAATTCTAGTAAAGCAGAATTTTTAGTAATAATCTGTCTTATTTCACTCGCATAGCTATTGTATTTAGTGATAAAAACCACATTAGTAGGGGTGTGCACCGGCCACTTTTAGTGTTTTGTGTTTTGGGTTTTGGGTTCTGATTAGCTTGAGGTTTTGGGTTCTGATTTGTTTTGCCAAAACACCCGACGAAAGGTTTTGGTTCTGATTTAGGGTTTTGGGTTCTGATTTATTTTTAAAAAAGCATAAAAAGTGCTAAAATCAATTTTGTACCAATCATGAAATTAGAAGGTAAGTTCCAAGCCATAAGAGATGTGCACAACAATGGGTGAAGCCTTTTGATTATAGAGATTGAAAACCCTCTTCAGCGTTTCTGCCCCTTACATTTAATAATTACAGATGATTGTTGTATAATTGTGAATTACAGTATATCCAGCATTTTTTACCAGTCTTTGCTACTATGAATTTGTGACTTTTGTGTCGGAGCTGTGTGGAGCTCTTTTCTCCCCCCATCTCAATAAATATTTGTCCTTAAAGATCTGCTAACTTGTCAATGGTGGTGATGTGTGTAGAGAAATTGTGTTTATTTGAGTGGCATAACCTTTCACCTCTGAATTTTGAACATTCACAGACAGTGGCACCTCTGTAGGAGTCAGAGTACAGTGTGTAGAGTAACAATGGATTGCAGCAAGATTCTTTTTAGAAGGTGTTTGCTGTTTTTGCCTCAGAAACAGAAGGATCTGAAGTAGGTTTACGTATTGTGGGCAGCACAGTGGCAAAGTGGTTAGCCCTTCTGCCTCACAATGCTGAGGTCATGAGTTCAATTCCCGACCATAGCTTTTGTCGAAGCAGTAGTACATAATTGGAAATTATTTTGCAGATATTAGACTAATTAACTTATATTTAATAAGAATTAGGGTGCAAATGGAACATGCATCCAGGCATCACTCAATATGGGTATATCATATCATAAAGAATAGTATTTTAGGTCACTCTGTGCCCTGTCTAACTTGGTTCCAATGAATAGTTACACTTAAATAGTCTATAACCAAGAACAATCCACAACTCCCACACTTTCACACATTTTGCAGTACTTGTTTAAAGATTTCTACAGGGAGTGGTTCATATTTCATATCTCCGCCTTCTACTGTCTCTCCAACATTGCTGCACCAACAATAACTGGACAGAAGTGCCAGTTACCAATGACTGCTTTATTGTTGGAGGCTAATCATGCAACTGTCTTATAATTCAAGTCTGGCTACTTTATGAAAAATATTTTGTTAATATTTGACCATAATTAAGGAATACTATTTTAGGTCATTCAAGAGCCCCTCCCAGTCCTTGTCATTCAAATTGTGCATGTCTTACAGTCACCAATTCTGGAAACTCTCAGTCAACCTATGATATCAAGAGACAACTAGGCAGAGGTCACACTTTTGCAGGCTCAATTTTGCAGCAAAAAAAAGAAGATAAAACACAGGCATTTGATTATGAAATTTTAATTGGACAACATGACAGTTAGAGAACTGAAATAAAATTGATTAAGCATGTTGAACTGATTTTCATCAGTTGAAAGGATTTAAAATTACTGTCCTAAGAAGTTTAAGTTATAAGGGAACCATGCAAGGGTGTACCTATCTATTCTGCTGCCTGAGGCTACCATAAACCTTTGCATGTGAGTTGTGAGTACTTTAAAATTAAAAAGTTGTAAACCTTATTAGCTAAATGCTACTAATTTAGAGTTTTATATAAAAAATGTTGGAAAAGGAAAAGTTAGTTGCTGTCCTAAACTTATAGTAAGCTGGGCTTTGAAGTGAAATTTTTACTCTTTCCACCATGTTTTCAGCTGGATATACCTTTACACAAAAAGTAGGTGCAGTGATTTTACAGCAGGAATTCCAAAACTGCACAGCAAACTTAAATATGCTCAATGAGCATAACAGGTGACCAGGAGCAAAATTAGGAGTATGTTTTTTAAATGAGCCCTACTCTACATAATTTGTTTACAATATGATCCCCTATTATATAATGTAGCATAAAATGTAAACACTATAAAAGTAAGTAGTAAACAATAATAATATACTAACCTATGTCCTCCAGCATGCAATTGTATAGGAGGACGTTCACAGACTGGCTAGTCAGTAAGGAGACTCTTCTGGAATTTAATGTGTAGGGATGATTGTATGCCCACTCAACTCATGGACTAGGTAAGACAGGAACCGCACTACAATTAAAGGTATTTCTTGGAGACAAATTAACTTGAGTGAATGGTACATGAGAAAATGTAACACAGCTGTCCTTTTGCATTTATCATTCAACCCACTTACATTCCATGAAAGAAACATAATACCCTTACTATCCACCCGAAGCAGGTGATATTTGCAAAGGTATAATAAATGTATTAATTATCTCCAATGCTCACCCGACACATGCTAGTCTGGATCCCTTGCAATAAGGAAACAATAGTGACCTCAGTGAATTTGAATTCAACAAGCAAACTCACGGATACAATTTTTTTGCTTATGGAAAGAGCTATAATAATTGTAACCCAAGATATCCAAATATTAATGTTATATATTCATCAAAGGGTTATAGTCAGATTGATGTGCCTTTAATTTGGGGGAGTTGGATATTTGAAATGGGCCTTTCATAAACACTGAAAAATGTAAAGTATTATTAGATACACTAATAGAGTATATCTTAAATAAAAATCATTTTATGTACAAAGATTAAGAAATAGCTGTTAACATACTTTAAAGCCAGGAATACTGTTGTGTAAAATGCACTTCACTGCTTTATCCTCAACATTTCTAAACTTCATATTAGTTTTACTCCAAATTCCTTACATTTAGTTGTAATTTGTAATGTGTCAAGTCATGGGAGGTCTACAATCAGCCAATGCTTTGTCTACACTTTCTAGATATCTTGTTCATGTCGTCCTATTGTTAAAGTTCTGTATGTTTAGTTGATAATGCTTAGCAAAACATGATTGCAGGTGTCTACTGAAATAATTTTACGTTTCTAATGCCTAATTTAACTTCTCGCCACACCTCTGTAAGCGTTAATGTACCTTACATTGGTTATTAAAGGTCTAATTAAAAGGAGAAATTCCAGTTTAACTTAAAACAATTTGTACACAGCAGATCGTGTTGTTATTTTCATTTTGTTTTGGAGACACAATTAAACTCATCAAGTCATAACTGTCAAACAAGGACCGGCTAATTACATTTCTATGAAAGATGGTTAAAATAACCAGCAGTGATTTTTTTAAGTGGATCCACATACCTCTTCATCTTGGAGTCTGGGGGAATGTTTAACTGGTTACATAAAAGATAAAAGAGAAAATAGCATAGCAAAGATAAAAACAAGTCTTTGTTTTTACAGAGCATACACATTCAATCTTGAGTTTTAAAAAATGGCTTCAACGGTGAAAAGAAAATGCTTAAACAAGTTGGATTAGTTTGTCACCATTCTTTTAGTTAAAGGGACTCATTATAATTTTCATTACATTTAATACATTCTTTATGCCTTACAATTTCCCTTAAATATGTTTTTGTTTACATTATTTACAGACTTGATATATAAAAACCCATTATATATCAGCTCCCTGTTCCAAAGGTAAAACCTCCCTTAGGTAAAACCAAGATCCTATTTATATATTTGCCTGTAGTCAGGTCATAGGCATATTCACTAAATGATTTAAGTCAGCATGTTACTGTATTCTTTTTGTTTTGTGTTTTGTTTGCTTGGAAAATCTCAATAAAATTTACTTGATTTAAAAAAAAAACATTATTAAGCAGTAAATGTATGATGTGCTAATTTAATGATTCAATTCAAAAATAAAAATGCCTCTGTTAAGGGCAATATGGCATGTGATCCTCAAGTACTAGAACCGCTTTTCAAGATATTCACCTTAAGTTGCCCCCTTTTTGAGGAACTATATATGTTCCACAGTACTCCGATGCCTCCAGGACTTTAGATAGTAATAGTTGTTGATCTCACTATTGCTCAGTAGAGTGGACAGAACACGGTAGGAGGTAGTGAGCAACCTAGATGTTTAACAGCAGGGTTAACTGAGAATCAGACTGCCAAGAGTTAATGCAGAGTAATAGACAAGCCAAGGTCAGGAGCAGGAGAGGTACCCATTTAAGCCTCCAAATGGCAATACAGCACCAATACTCCCCATCAGCTACTGATACCAACATGCCTCTCAAACAAACAGCACAGAAGTGGAAGTTGCTCAATCAATTAATAGGTACATAGCAGGTGATTGAAAGGGTGGGGTTATCCTGAAAGGAACAAACACAGAGAAAAATTCCCTAGCACACTGCTATAACCAGCAAATGAGCTGCGATCTTTACTTGCACATAAAAATGTAGAATTCTCAGTTGCACACATTTGCAAATGTATGGAATGCATTTGGAGGCTCTTTGGGGTACCTCTTAGTAAGTTACCTTTCAATTTAAAAATACATATATTATGGCCCAAATATAGGGAAATACACTGTTTAGAGGTAGGACCACCCTATTAGCAGATGTGCCTTGAAGTGGTGGGTGGCTTTCCATACATTTGCAGCGTATCCCAATTTTCTAAATTTGAATTATATTGTGGATCAGTGACAGAAGTGCAAGGTAACATTACCTCCTTTCCCTATCTCATTGGGTGTTCACCTAGTGTAGAGGTGGCTTCAAGTATCTCCAACTTCAAGTAGCATTACTCCTCTTGTAATCCGTGGAACAGTATACAGATTTGGAGACTCACCGTACCAGTACTGGTAGTAGTAATACTTTTTTGACCTTTACTAGTAAAAATGGTCATGCGGGAAGAAAGTGTAAGAAAGAGTGCTCAATATCCAAACACTGTTTGTCAATCTCAAAGAAAATACCAGCTCTTCACATAAGGATTAAGGGAGAAGTTTCTGATGTTTGTGGTGATTTGTCCAAAATAAAGAAAATAGATAAGATTCCATACACCTATATTTTTTTATAAATTGTCCACTGATCCATAACAGAGCAGCACTGAGGACTAAATCTGTATCAATCATAGATACAAAGATGTAAATACACACAGGACTAAGTCACAGTATAGAGGAGAGATACACACTAGCCCAGAAGCTATTTGAACAGTTGGAAGATTCATAATTCATAGGACATAAAGAATGGAGCTTTTGTAAAACAGTTTTAAAATTAGAAAAGCTGCTTAAAAATGAGTTAAAAATATGGTTGAGAATGCAAACACCAGAAAGGTATATAAGACAATGCATTATCCCCAAAGGTGTAAATATACCAAATGAACCAACAAATTATAAATCAATTGTGTCCTTTATGACCAAAGAAAATACTTAAAAATTGATTGTGTGCTCCAACACATTTATTGATAGGTGAACAAAAAAACTAAAGGAAAAAACTCATTGAAGAAATAAAAAATTTAGATTATGAATTAATCCAATACAAAGATGAAGCTGAGTATATTAATCTAGAAAGCACTATTAAATCGAGTGTCAGATGTTCCAGAGAAACTTTGCAGCGGATATGTCATAAAAAATCTCCTCTCATTTTTCCTTGAACTTCATAGAGGTTTGAGGAAAAATGAGCAGAGATTTCTACCGTAATTACCTACAATGTGCTTGGCGCAATGTTCACGCGCCACACTGATGACAATTGAAATCCCCCCCTTAAAGCAGAAGAACATAAGATCATAAATAGAAAAAATTCTAAAATACTCAGAGACAAATATGAAATTCAGAAAGGGTCATATTTAGAAGCATTAAAGAAAGGAAAGAAACATCATCTATATAGTCTTAAGAATATAACAATCAAAAAAACAAGAGAGTTTGATGAAAACATAGTAATTACCTAATGAAACCCAGTTTTACTTATAACAAGCTGGGTTTATTATATCAACAATACATGGGCCTCATACATAATCAGATGAATAGGGACAATCTCTGCATGTCCGCTGTACCCGACAAATCAGGAAGGGGGAGGTACAAATTAATATTAGAATCAGAAGAGTAATTTTCAGTGTATGGCACTAAAGATTGAGCGTCAGAATTAGGCTCAGATTTTTAGAAACTTGAATTGAAGTCATTTGAAAAAGGTTGGATACATATGGGGCTAAAACAATTAACAAAAGAAGAAGATAGGATGTATAAAATAGATGGTGAACACATACAACCAAAAGATCTTCTCAGATACAGATTGACACAAGTAGATCAGAAAGAGCAAGATAACAGATTAGATAGAAATAGGATTATTGCTACTGATCCCCATTTAAATGAAGATACAGTAGCACCTCAGAAGACCTTTTATAGAGAAAGATGTACCGTTGGACAGCAACCCAAGCATGACATGAGAAATAGAACAACTGATGATAAAAAGAAACTTAAACAGATCAGGAGAGGGGGATGGGAAGGAAAGAGAATAAAAAAAACCTCAAAACTCAGCATCAATAGATAAAGATATTGAACTGATTGGGATATTAAACCTAAGTAATCATAGTTTAACAAAGGCAAAAAAATCACTATTGAATAAAGGTATTAAATTTGCTCCCACCAAACAACTAAATACATTTGAGACATATTTAGACTTACAAAAATTTAGACTTGACAAAACTTTTTTGCACAAAAAACGATTACATCTGAACCACGAATAGAACAAGCAGAATCTACTTATCATCATACAAAAAAACCACCATCTCACTTCTATCCCAGTCATAAGAAGGGAAATTTTATCATTACATTTGACAAATTAGTAACAGATGATCTAGAGAGTTTGGAGATTAAACCAAACAGGACTAAATAGAATTTAAATAAACAAGAAAGATAAGCTCTAATGCAATAAGACAATAATAATTGAACCAGCTAATTAAGGGGGTTGGATTGTCATCTTTTATGTGAAACACTCTAAGACAGAGGCTAAATTTATTCTGAGTGATAACTCCACCTGTAAAACATATTGAGAGATCTAACAGAAGAATTTAGTCAACAACTACAAAATCTGAAGGTAGGACTAGAAATGGGGATGCTAAACATTGAAGAATTTAAATATTTGAACACACAGCATCCCATCATTCCAATATTTTATTTTTTACTGAAAACACATAAAGATCCCCTGAAACCTCAGGGACATCCAATTATCTCAGGCATAGGGGCAATCACTTAAAATTTTTCAAGATATGTGGATCACTTTTTACAGTCATATTTTTTTTACAAGCTTCATATTTAAAAGACACAACACCACAGGTTACTCAAACTCCTGTTTCTAATAATCCAGAAGTGGCATTCCTACACTTTTTCCCTCCACAAGTCTCATCAGAAAACTGCTACATATAGGTCACAATTTTATAGCTACCCGTGCGGTGATAGTCCAAGAACTGCCACTCTACCACCCCTTGCCAAGATAGTTGCTAATGTCCAGTTAAGTTGTGAAATGGTTTGTTTGGAACCAATATGTCACCAAAAACACAGTCGCTTCAGACCCACAAATATCTTTCAATGTTCCTCTCATTGATGATGACTGGTCACTAATATATACAGGTTAACATCTACTGGTTTTAAGAAACTTTTGTTTTCATTGTATTTTTCTCTATATAGATCTCCAGTTCTATTAACTCTATTCTTTCTTTGTTATAATTCTTAGTAAACCTCAAGATACAAGGGTTATTATTAATACATTTTAGAAAATCTATATAGTAACTTTTGTCCCCTTTCCAGATCATCGGTATATCATCGATATAACGTTTGGCAGAATCATATTCTCCTCTAATTTGCTCATAAAAAGATTAGCATAACTCGGGGCGAACCTGGTGCCCATTGCTGTGCCTTGTATCTGTAAGTGATAACTTCCTTCGTACCATCGGTAAATGTACTCTAAGATGAATATAGCACTATCCATTAAAAAACCTATTTGTCTCTAATTTATCTGTTTGTCTTTATTAAAGAAATGATACATACTATTCACTACTTGATATTGTTAAATGACTGTGTACAGAAACGTTACATCGCTAGGTACCAGCCGACAATCCTCTTCCCATCTTATTTTTTACAATTTTTGTAGCCCTTGTGTTGTGTCTTTTTTCCAATAATAGTTTTTATTAAAGTTTTTAGTTACAGGATACAGAAAATAAACAGTAAAATATAAGGAAATGGGGGGAGGGCAGTGTAAAAGGGGAGGGAAAGGGGGCAGTATATACAAATACAAACAGAAAATACAATTCACAGATTTATTCAAATATTGAGAGTCATTACAACTATACATTTGAAAAATAATCTTTAAGGACTAAAGACTTAAAGCATGAACAGGGAAGATCTTTTCACTTACAAACAAAAAGAGAATAATCAACAAATCAAACCAAGAAATCCTGGTTCATTACAAAGTATTCAAATTTGTTTAAACAGCTAAAACAAATTCTGAAAAAACATGTCCTGGAGAAAGATAATGTCTTTAAGGCCGTCTTACCAGCAAAACCCAATATTGTATTAAAAAAACCTTAACAAGTTTAAGTTCCCAAATAATTAATACCAATTCCATTGGAAAGAGCTAATATCACCTGGCTGAAGAAGATGACACCAAATAGAGGTTTCTTACACTGTGGCAAATTTATAAATTGTATGAATTTAGGATATAGAAGCAATAAATCAACAGGGGTATTTATATCAAATTAAACCCAGGACCCTTTTTAAATTAAACAATTCATGACATGTGAGACAACAAATTTAACATATTCACTACAATGCCTGCGTAATACAGAATACATTGGCAGAAATACTAGAAAATTAAAAGCACAAATAGCAGACCATATCAGAATAATACATAAAAGCTATCAGCTACACAGTGTTTCACAACATTTTGCTCAGAATCATAATAGAGAACAAAAATGATTATAGTTTATAGATAAAAATGGAGGGGGGACTTCGTAAAAAAGATTAACCAAGAAGTAGCATCTTGGACTTTTAAAAAGTTAAAAACCCTGTCACCTATGTGATTAAATATTGTCTTCAAGATAGCATCAATAACATCCAAAGAGAAATAAATGTGAGACTATCATGAACAAAATGGATTACTATAATGAATAAAAACCAGTGAAAATATGTTAGACTCACAATAGAATTAAATATCCCTAACTACATGGGGATCTAATTTAGATTCAGACAATTATTATGAGTCTTAGGAGATAATGGAGATAGATATATATATATATATATATATATATATATATATATATATATATATATATTCTTGACAACATAAACAAGAAAATATGGATACGAATTGCGATAGAACTAATAGATAATTAAATACTGTCATAAGCATTAAAAAGGAATGCAACAAAAGAAGTATCTGTCAATATAATTGTACTGATTGTAAATGTGTAGCATTTAGAAGTAATAAGGATGTATGATTATGTCGACCTTGTAAGAGATGATATGTTTTGATATAGGATATGGACATTATATAAATATTTGTATGGTTTGTCCATTTACCAAGTATGTCTTAGTTACTATGTAAAGGGAGAATTAGCGAGTAATGATCAATGATATAAGGAAAGAGGACAATATTACAAAAAATTACAAGAAGGATGGAATTAAGTAAAGACATAGTTAGATAAAATTGCAAGTCATTATAAGAAAGTAAAAATAAAGATAAAATCTTAAGATAAAAGTAAAAATGGATCAAGAAAAGAATAGTGTATAGACAAAGTTAGAATACAGTTTATTGTAACTAACAAATATGCACAATGTATGAGAAAAGCATTGAGTAAGGCAGTCAGAGCAATAACTTACTCATTGAGTTAATATTATGGAGAACATTAGAGAGTGTGTGAATATTGGACACCTCAATCCAGGATTTTAACTACAACTTATATGTAAGCATTTGTTATTTTAATTGAATAAATGTATTTAACCATTATAATGATCTATTTCTCTACATTTATAACATCATGGTGAGATAAATATATCACATTAAATGAACAATGATTGGAGTAACTCAGTGCCGTAACTAGATATTTTATTGCCCTGGGCAAGATAGGGCATCAGCTCCTCTCATCTAAGTGGAAGTGACAATTGTCGAGTAGGCATGGCCAACCTGCTGTGGGGGTGTGGCTAATGCTTTACAAGTGCTAGACCACACTGAAACCTTCTCTCTCCCCATTCTTCACTTTCTGTATTTGCAAGGATCCATAGATAGAATTATATTACTTTCAATGCAGCTTTCACATGCTAGCTGTATAAAAAAATGAATTGGATATTGAAATAAAACTCACTAAAACAAATTGAAACATAATTGCAATGGTGCCATCTTTAACACCCCGTGCCCTCTATCACGCTTTTTCTCCTTCATCACAGTTTCCCCTTCTTCACAATGTGCTCTCTTATCACCATCACACTAATATATATATATGTATATATATATATATATATATATATATATATATATATATATATACACACACATACAATACAGAGCATCCTAGTGTATGCCATACGATAGAGAGAGCATCCTAATGACCTCTATACAATACACTGAGCATCCCAGTGACCACCATACAATACAGGGAGCATTCTTGTGGCCACAATACAGAAACCATCCTAGTGACCCCATATAATACAAAGAGCATTTTTATGACTGCCTCACAACACCGCCCACCTTATCATGAATTAACCCCTTCTCCAAAATCATTAACTCCAGCCTCATCATAAAACCCCTTTCATCATTAACCCCTTTATAATCATTAACTTCCTCATTCAGTTTAATTATTAATCCCCACTTCATAAATTAATTTAATTCATCTTCATTAAACCCCCCTTCAGTCTCATCAAAAGACTGCATATGTGTGTGCCCAGAGTGTCTGTCCCTGTATGTGTGTGTCCAGTTTCTATACCAGTGCATGTGTTCCCATTTTATGTGTGCCCAGTGTCTATACCAGTATGGGTGTGCCCATTTTGTGTGAACCCAGTGTCTGTACCTGTGTGTGCGTGCCCAGTATGTGTACCTGTAGTTTCAGAAAAATGACTTACCATAAGATGTCCAGAGACAGCACAGCTTGGCCTCAGTGCATAGGAAGTATCTGAATCCTGGAATGCTGGGGGCCCTATTTTGAAAAAAAAAAGGGTATATGAAATTTAGAAAACTCCAACCAGCTCTGGCATTAAATTAATAGCACGCGTGTTTAATAATTAGGCCTCCTTCCAGCTCCAACATTAAAATAATAGTTTTCCTATTTAATAAATAAACCTATTTACCTCTCTCCAAGCAGCCACAGCAAAAAAGTAAATAGCATTTACGTTTAATAAATCTAAACGTTTCTCACAACCGTCCCCAGCATTAAATAATTCATACTCACATTTAATAAATAGCACTCCTGCCCAAACTTAGCCCCACAGTTAATTAATAGCCCCAAACCACCCCAGCATTAAAGGTTCCGTCACCTCTCCTTAAATTAATAGAAACCACTATTAAATTAAAAAGCCCCATCAATAAATTAAATTGCCCCACCATCACCCCACAAATAAAATAGCACCCAATAAATAAATAGCCCCGACCTAAACTCCACCATTAAATTAATAGCCTACCTTCCACCCACATACTAAGACACCCCCCTCCCTACCCTCATATCACATATTAAATTAACACTCCCCTCACATATAATATCAGTATAACATACACCCACACCACCTCCCCTACCCTCTCACATAATAGCAGCAAACAGCCCCCTCTCACATAGCAGCATGCAACATAAACCCAACCCTGCCTCTTTCTACTCCATCGTAAGCAGCACATAGCATAGAGCACACCCTTCTCCCCTCACATATAATAGAAGCATACATCCACCTCACACATTGCAGCGTACAACATACACCCCCCTCCATCAGAGCAGCACACCCATCCCTACCTTCTATATTTCTAACTGTCCAGCTGTCTCTATGTGCACCTGGCTCTTCTCTGCTGCTTTGCTCCCTAGCAGCATCATGGCATCAGATGCTGCAGGGACAGAGGGCAGAGTTAGAAGGTAGGAGGAGGCGGATGCTGGGTGCCATTTTGGATGCGCCGGGCAGCCAGCAGTCTGAATATGAGGTCTGTCACTTGTAGTCACAGAGGCAGGTAACTGCCTAGTTACGGCTCTGGAGTAACTACATACAAGAAGCATGGAGAAGCTTCACTATACTCAACAGTAAAGGACAGAGCTAACTATGAGATACCAGCGGAGTGGAACAAGTTCAGGCTGAGCAATTAACAATTAAATCACCTTGTATTGCATATATATTGCACTGAGGTAGGGGTGCTTGGAGTAATCATACAAGAGCACAGGGAAGTCTCAAGGGAATAACACCATTGACATCGTAATACGGAGCTGATTACGAGGCTACTAGCTGAATGAAATATGATCGGGTTGAACAAGGCATACTCAAAATGCAGTTAACATAGACACCAGGTAAAGACGATAAATACAGGAAGTGGATCTCTTATATCAACTCATATCACCAGGGATGAGATGAGACATCACCAGGGATGAGACACTATTGGTTGATATTGTGATTAATTAGAAATAGTTAGGTTATTAGTTATACTTGTAAAGATAGATCAATTATGAGATTGAGTACTGTGAGTATGTATACAACTTCACTACTGCAAATTAGTGTGGCACACTCTCGTCACAGCTGCTCTCACTGAATTTACAGGTTTAATCCACATGATTGTGCTCCCTATATCTTTTCTATCTTATTCCATACACAGCCTGCAGTGGTAAGAAAAGGCTTAGACCATGCCAACTTTTTGCTAGTAGGGGTCTTGCTACTGCTATTACACATACTAGAATGTCCATTGCAAAACAGAGTGCCAAACACAGTCATGCATATTCCTTAACTTCCCATTCACCACCTTCTCGCTCAGAGTGTAGGCCCATCATCTCTAAAATGGCCACATCAGTGCATGAAAAGAACACTGAGAATGAAGAACAACTTGGGCACTCACAGAATCCTGAGGAGAGTCTAAGGGTATCCATGAGTGCAATATGCGAGTATGACGTTTCAGATTCTGACACTAGTTATAAAGCAGCCTCCTTCCCAAGTTTCTCTACCCTTTGGAAATATGAGGAGGAGTAGTAATGATGATGATTTAGACAAAGAAATTGAGGACGCTACTTTGAAATTTGCAAATCTGCAAGAGGATGAAGGTAATAATTGTGGATCTGAAAATGATTTTGTACTTGGACAAGATAATAAGGAGAATGATAATGCTTGTGTTGAAGTAAGGCAGCCATCAGTGATACCACCTCATGCCCAGGGCCGGATTAACCGCAGGGCTTTCTGGGCTATAGCCCAGGGGCCTCGGTCAGCTGGGGGGCCCCTAACAAAATATGTGTTCTATATTTTATTTTGTCTTTAATGCAGGCATAATCGGGTCACTATTAGTTAACGCGGGCGGTGCAAAGGCCCGTCCGCTACTCACCAAGTATGCAGACCATTGGGTCTGCATTGCGATGCTGCTACAGTACAGCACCGCATCTTAGTGTGTGTCCTGCTGGTTCCGGCTCCTGGCAGTGAGAGGAGCTGTGTTCAACAAACAAGCAGAGAAGCAAGAAAAGAAGCATAGAAGGTAAGTACAGACTGCAGAAAGCAGGTGAGGGGGAGCAGAAAGAGAAGGCTACAGATAAACATGGGGGGCAGAAAGAGAAGGCTACAGAAAACGAGGGGGGCAGAAAGAGAGGGCTACAGAAAAATGAGTGTGGTAGAATAGGGTTGAGAATAGCTAGTGGGCATATGTGAGATAACTTAGTAGGCAGCAGGGGATGTGTCAGTGTGTAACAGGTGAGTGATAAACGCCAGGGCATAAGATAAAAAAAAGCACCTCTTCTGCTTAGAAATGTTTTTATCAGACAACATTTGCCAAGGCAAATGTAGCCTTTGTCACGCCAAAATAATTAGAGGTAGGGACGTTGTCATCTAGGCCCCTCCTCCCTGTAACATCATTTGCATCGAGTTCATTCAAGTAGTATTTCGCAAAGTGGAAAATTGTGTATAGTAGCAAGCAGCTACCTGCCAAATAGACAGACACTTCATACAATCTTTACCATGAACACTTTCATCATCAACCTCCTCCCTATTAATTAGTACATAGTCCAGCATCCAATTTTCCAATTCAAACTTACTCCCCTATACATTCTATGATTCCCAAGAGACATCCTTTCATTTTACAGTTGCTGCTACTGCAGATGACACTTCTATACAGAAGGGGACCAAGAAGAATAAACAATATAGTTTTACACAATTGTCTATGAAACAAGCGTTTGAAAGGAGAACCAAGCATGACAGTCGGCATTCTGTTGCTCAGTGGCTCACTCAGCATTGGATATGCAGTCCATTTGTGCCTGCAATACATCAGGTTTTAGCTGATTATTTGAGGTCAGGTTTCAACGCTAGCAAATTCCGTCTCAATTCCATTTCTCCTAAACAACAATGCCTAAGCTAGTAAATGCCATTGTACTGATTGTCCACTTAGCTACAGATACGTAGAAAAGTGGTACTGGTCGAACAAAAGACTACATGACCATGAAAGCCCAATGGATAGGTGTATTGTCATAGCTTCGTCATCATCATCCTCATTCTTATACCATAGTAGTACTAGAACACAATGCCAGGTCATTCACAGGCAAGCTACCATTTGTATCACTGGTTTCACAAAGAAACATACCAGTGTCAATCTGATCGAATAACTCAGAAATGTCATAGACAATGGTTCACCCTGCTAAGACTCTCCACAGGATTCTTCAGTGATGATAATGGTGTGCATATTGAGTATGCATGAATTTCAACACGTACCATGCTTTGCATGCGCAATAAACCTGTGGTGCAGAATTTCTTAAAATAAGAGAGGTCTGTGCAGGAGATGCTGTCCATGGCCTGTAAATTTTATGACCATTTTTGCCATTCAGCTACCGCATGTAGAACATTGCAGCAGGTGCAAAAAAATATCCTCTGCCATGCCACCAACTGAAGGAAGAGGTAGTAAGTAGGTGGTATTCCTTACTTTATGTGCTTTAGCAACTAGAGGAACAGCAACAAACCATCAAGACCTTCACACCAGGTACTGAGAAAATGGGGCCATGTTACCTCACTTCAGTACACACAAGAATCCTTTCTACCTCATGCAAACTACTGAAAGCATTTGAAGTTGTAACAAATTAAGTCAAGTTCAGACATTGCCAGCCATACCCCTAATCAAAACTACTGAAAAAAAATCAGATCTTTTTTAACTTTGCCAGGACCCAAGGGTTTGTAGCATCCTGAAATTGGATCACTACATTTAGGAACCATGCTTGAACCTAGGTTTAGATCATATGTATTGTCTTTCTTTCTAAATGACATAAATCTTCACAGATGCAAATATCTCCTTGTGAGCAATTTGTCGGCTCAAGTTGCACATGACTCCCTGCTTCAGCTTCTCCTGCAAATGCTACTGCCAGAATTTTTTTTACCTTTCTAAGAGTCACAGTGATGACAAGTCAACACAGCATACCAATGGAAAAGGTTATTATGACATCTGGAATGCAATAAAAGAAATGCTCAAATATATTGACACCTCTACCATTTCTCAATCTGATACACCTTGTAGAATGGTGGAGAATTACTTTAATGATAATGTAGAAATTAGCATCTCAGACAGCCCTTTGATTTTAGGGAGGAAAAAAAGGCAATTTATACTTCTAGCTATGGTGTTCTTAAGCTGCCCACTCTCAAGTGTGTACTCGGAAAGAGTGTTTAACACAGCAGGGAACATTGTGAGTGATCAGAGGAGACTACTTCCCAAAAATGTAGAAAAACTGGTGTTCTCAAAATTAACTACAAATTCTATAAGTAATACCATTCTTGCCGCCAAATTACAAACAGAATCTGAAACACCAGACCCCAGTAGGGATGAACTAATATTGTGTGATAACGATCTTGATGTTAGTGGTGTGGATGATGAGGAATGTGATGGCATTGTGAACATAAAGAAAGATGATCACTATTAGTCACATTCCCATTAGTAATTTGTTAAACTCCTTATCTATTCTCCACTAAAAACCAAAATGTTATTATTTGTGTGGGCCCAAACAAACCAAACACTTCAGCCACAAAATGTTCCAGTCCCTGTCACTGAAGTGCTTGGTTTGCTAAATTATGTGCATATTCTGTTTAACATATGGCCTTGGCTATCATCAAGTGTAAAATGCTATGCTGTCGATGGCTAGACATTCATTGGGTTAACATTCTGAAAGTCGACAACATTAGGTCAACAAGCAGGTGTCAACAGTATTATTAGGTCAAGCAATTCACATGGTGGAGAGTATTATTAGACTGACAATTCAAATGTCGACAGTATGATATGGTTAGTGTTGGGGTTACAGTTAGGGGTAGGGTTAGGGATGGGATTAGGAATAGGGGTAGGGATGGGGTTAGGGATAGGGGTAGGAATATGGTTAGGGAAAGGGTAAGGTCTAGGGATATTATTGTTGATCCAATAATACTGTCTACATTTGGATTGTCTACTTAATAATACTGCCGGTGTCGTTAATTGTTAACTTTTCAACCCTGTCTATTTTAAGGTGTCCATCAAACAAATCTTGATCATGTAACTGTCAAACATATGTATCACAGCCAGGTGGGAGGGCCCAAGGACAACTCCATCTTTCACCATTTTACATTATTATAGATATATATTATGATGCCTGTGAACTTTGGAGGGGGAGGTGCTGGGAGTAAGGCCAGATGCTTTTGTAACAACAGGAATGTAGTTGGCACCTTAGTAATTTCTGTCTCCAGGCACTATGGAACCTTGCTACACAGCTGTCTATGATAAAGGTAGTACACAGTTGATTCTTAATGTCCCTAATAATTTAAAGTAGAAGAATCATTATTCCTTATGATTAGTTTTCCTAATAGTTTTCCTAATAATGAAATCAGAATTCACCAATTATAATCAATTATGTCACAACTCACTACATCTGAAATTTCAATCAAGGAAGAATCACTATTTATATGTATTGTAACAAAAGGAGGCATTTAGCTGGCAATATGCAGAGAAAGCAGGGAAGTAGAGTAAAACATTGGCACAGTTATGTACCTAGGTGGAGATTAAACAAGGTAAAAACATATGTGTAGTTTAAAATTGGTTTACTTACATGATTTAAAAGCTGCTTCCTCTCAGCAAACAGATAGGATGGGTCTGATAGTCTAAACAAAGCCAGGGATGGGCGTTTCCTTTTAAAGAGAAGGTGGGTGTGTCACCTGTCCATCAAGCTAGGCCTGTGGGAGGAGTGTCAGGTATAAAACCCTGCTTGTTTCATTGTTCAGGGAGATCAATGCTGGGCTAGCTGGCTGATCTGGACAGAGAGCTGGACTATGTATAGTAAGCGTTGAGGGTCTCCATAATTGCTGTGCAAGTATACGGTGTCAAAACATTATTACCATCCTGACAATAAAGAAGCATAAAAAGGAAGAAGTTGTACGCGTGTGCTTCTGCAGTAGCGGGCTCTTGCCACAAGTGGTGTCAGGAGTGAGATGCTCCGGAAAGCAAGTTTCCGCTACCCAACCCACGCAGACGTTAACATGGAGGAAGTACTCAGAACCCTCGTGAATGTGGCCGCTGCGTAACAACAGCAGCAAGCTCAGATGCTACAAGTCGCCGAGACAGAGGTGGAAAAAACAAGGCTCTTAAGAGAAGAGTTAAGCCAGGTGAGGCATGACAGAAATGAACCACCTGGTCCTGTTCTCCTGAAAATGTCACCAGCTGATGACGTAGAAGCATATCTGGTGTCTTTCGAGAGACTTGCAAAAAGGGCAAAATGGCCTCCTAAAGATTGGGCTGAGAGACTGGCACCATATCTGACTGGTGAAGCTCAGCGAGCTTATATGGATCTAGATGAGGAACGGGCCTCTGATTATCTGTGTCTAAAGTCTGAGATATTGGCTCGCATTGGAGTTTCCGGGCCAGGCCGAGCCCAGCGCTATCACCAATGGCGCTATGATAAAGAAAAACCGGTCAGAGCGCAAGTGGCTGAACTTTCTAAAATTTTAAAGAAATGGCTGCAGCCTGAGGAGAATTCGCCTTCTCGGATTATTGAAGTTCTGGTAATAGATCACTGCATCCGGGGTCTGAAACGCGATTTGCAAAGGTGGGTTCTGCAATCAGACCCACAAACTTATGAAGAGCTTGCCACCGTGGTAGAAAGGTTTTGTGCGCTACAGCAAATGACTAAAGAACCTGAATTTGTGCCAAAGCCGCTGCCACGCCAAAAGCCAGGTTTGACAATCCTTGCCACAGGGCCCAATGGCAAAACTGCTACGGACACAGGGCCAGGTGCAAAGCTGTCTAATCTGAAGTGTTTTGAATGTGGTGAGCCAGGCCAGGCAGAGTGTCCTAAACTACAGGAACCCATGGACTGTTCTGTAGCACATATTGGACCTGCATTTCCAAGCTGTTTTACCATGAGTCCCACATCAGGAAGTCCTTGTTTGTTCCGGGTGACTGTGCTAATCAACCAAAACCTTGTTCTGGCCTTGGTTGACTCGGGGAGTGAACTCTCATTGGTTTCCAGCTCTGCTTTACCCGAAACCATAACTTCTCGGTTGCCCAAAGTGAAAGTTCTTTGCGTACATGGCACAACAGAGGAGTATGAAAGAACAATACTACCAGTCACACTCAAACACAAAACTGTTATGGTGGTAGCTGCATAGCACCTAAACTACCATATCCACTCATTTTGGGGAGAGACTTCCCACTGTTTAATGATGTCCTTGGTGAGCGGATCCGGCCGGACATGCCGGCAACTGATGCATTGGTCGGAAGCCCGGTCTTAAAGGAACCGCCTAAGAATCCACAACATCTGGACATCAATCTTTGGGAACCGCCAAACCGGAATGCCATCCTGGGAGTCACAGCAGGAGTTCCACAAAAGCATCCACCTGCGGGGAAACATGGACAGTCCAAACTAGCATTGGTCAGTGATGTCGCAGATGAGCCCATCCCGCCTGTCAGTGAGGATACGGACTGGTCCGCAATACCAATTTTGTTTCCTTTGCAAGACTTTGCTCAAGACCAACTTAATGATGCCACTTTGGAACATGCCTTTAAAAGTGTGACTGAGGTAAATGGGGTAGCGAAAGCCGCCCAGCCTGCAGAAGGTATACCATATTTTATTGTTAAAAATAATTTCCTGTATAGAGTTGCTAATGTACAGGGGGAAAAAGTAGAACAATTAATGGTTCCTCAGGTCCATGTAACCCTAGTGTTAAAAGCAGCACATACACATGTCTGTGGGGGACACCTAGGGGAGGATAAAACACGGGAACGAGTTCTGCTTAGGTTTTACTGGCCCGGTGTACACATGGCAGTGAAAAAGTATTGCCGGTCCTGTCCCATTTATCAGAGAACCTGTCCCAAACCCATGTACAGGGCACCTCTCATTCCAATACCAATAGTACAATTTCCCTTTGAACGGATAGCTATGGACCTTGTGGGGCCCCTGGAAAAATCTGCACGTGGGCACCAATATATACTAATGGTGCTTGACTATGCAACCAGGTATCCAGAGGCAATTCCCCTATGAAACATAAAGTCCAGCACCATAGCTAAAAAACTTGTATTGATGTTTACACGCTTGGGAATACCCAAAGAAATTCTCACAGACCAGGGTACTCCATTCATGTCTAAACTGATGAAGGACATGTGCCAGTTGCTAGGGGTTACGGCGCTTCACACCTCTGTATACCATCCACAAACAGATGGCTTGGTGGAACGCTTTAACCGCACATTAAAGCACATGCTCGGGAAAGCAGTGGCTCAAAAGAAAAAAGATTGAGACACTCTTATTCCCTATTTGATGTTTGCCTTCCGTGAGGTACCTCAAGCTTCAACAGGGTTTAGTCCCTTTGAGTTATTGTTTGGGAGACAGCCCAGGGGTATCTTGGATATGTTAAAAGAAGGGTGGGAGCAGCAAGGTCCCAGGGAGCCAAATCTGGTACAATTTGTGTCCCAAACAAATGAGAGGCTAGGAAAGATAGGGCCCATTGTGCAGCAACATGTAAAAGAGGCTCAGGAACGACAGAAGAAAAGTTATGACAAAAGTGCTGTTGTTCGATCTTTCAAGCCTGGGAACATGGTCCTAGTCCTGGTTCCTACCCAGGAAAGCAAACTTTTCGCCCATTGGCAGGGTACATATGAAGTTCTAGAGGCTGTCGGTCCTGTCAATTACAGAGTCCACCAGTTAGGTAGGAGAAGGGAGGAGCAAATATATCATGTGAACCTCCTTAAACCCTGGCATGATGAGGAAACCTCTCCTCAGGTAGTGAGTACTGACATTGAAAAGTCTGAAGTGCCCATAGAGCCAGCCTTGTCCATTCAGCAGAGACAACAGACTGAAGAAATGATTCGCCGGAACAGGGATGTCTTCTCTTCCATTCCTGGGCGCAATAACTTAATCGAACACAACATTGTCACTACGCCAGGAGTCATTGTCAAGCAGAAGCCATATCGTATTCCAGAAGCCAGACGGGTGGACATGAGAAAGGAGGTCGAGAAGATGCTCCAGTTAGATGTAATTGAAGAGTCCACTAGTGAATGGAATAGTCCCATTGTGCTTGTCCCGAAACCCAATGGGACAATTAGGTTCTGCAATGACTTTAGGTGCCTAAACAGTATGTCGCAGTTTGATGCCTATCCGATGCCACGTGTGGATGAACTAGTGGAAAATCTTGCTGGTAGCAATTATTTAACAACCCTTGATCTAACAAAGGGTTATTGGCAAGTTCCCCTGACTTCCATGGCCAAGCCAAAAACTGCATTTTCCACCCCTGATGGTCTCTATCAATATAAAGTCCTACCCTTTGGGTTGCATGGGGCACATGCCACCTTCCAAAGGGCTATGAATAAATTGCTACGACCTCACACAGCTTATGCAGCTGCTTACTTGGACGATATAGTGATTTATACCCCAGACTGGGGATCACATTTAGCCAAAGTTGAGGCGCTCTTAGCTTCATTACGGTCCGCAGGGTTAACAGCTAACCCAGAGAAATGTGCCATAGCCATGAGAGAAGCCAAATATTTGGGGTACATTGTTGGTCGAGGGCATGTAAAACCCCAGCTAGACAAAGTGGAGGCAGTCAACAATTGGACAAGACCAGAGAAAAAGTCACAGTTAAGAACCTTTTTAGGCTTAGTAGGTTACTACAGGTGGTTTGTAAGCCACTTCGCCACTAGAGCTGCTCCTCTTACGGACATGTTAAAGAAAAGTTGTCCAGATAGATTAACCTGGTCTGACTCTGCAGAAACCGCCTGGTCTGATCTTCGGTTAGCTCTTTGTTCCTCTCCAGTTCTACAAGCACCAGATTTTACCCGGAGGTTCTTCCTCCAAACTGATGCTTCTGGTGTTGGCTTAGGTGCAGTCTTGTCACAGGAGAAGAATGGAGTAGAAAATCCTGTCCTGTACCTAAGTCGTAAGTTGCTTCCAAGGGAACAAAAATATGCCACTGTGGAGAAAGAATGTCTCGCCATAAAATGGGCTACAGAAGCTCTGCGCTATTATCTCCTAGGCAGAGAGTTTCCCCTAATAACAGACAATGCACCATTAAGATGGATGCAGAACAACCGGGAGGTAAATGCCAAGGTAACCCGCTGGTTCTTGGCACTACAACCTTTCAAGTTCTCAGTAGAACATAGGCCTGGGATTGTACACAAAAATGCAGATGCGTTGTCACGGAAATATGCGCTCCTCACGAAGTCCGCGTCCCCCTACTTGGAGATGCTAGGGGGAGGGATATGTAACAAAAGGAGGCATTTAGCTGGCAATATGCAGAGAAAGCAGGGAAGTAGAGTAAAACATTGGCGCAGTTATGTACCTAGGTGGAGATTAAACCAGGTAAAAACATATGTGTAGTTTAAAATTGGTTTACTTACATGATTTAAAAGCTGCTTCCTCTCAGCAAACAGACAGGGTGTATCTGATAGTCTAAACAGAGCTAGGGATGGGCGTTTCCTTTTAAAGAGAAGGTGGGTGTGTCACCTGTCCATCAAGCTAGGCCTGTGGGAGGAGTGTCAGGTATAAAACCCTGCTTGTTTCATTGTTCAGGGAGATCAACGCTGAGCTAGCTGGCTGATCTGGACAGAGAGCTGGACTATGTATAGTAAGCGTTGAGGGTCTCCATAATTGCTGTGCAAGTATACGGTGTCAAAACATTATTACCATCCTGACAATAAAGAACCATAAAAAGGAAGAAGTTGTACGCGTGTGCTTCTGCAGTAGCGGGCTCTTGCCACAGTATGTAGATAATATATTTGAAAATTGCACATTATAATATTCTGTATGCCAGGCACTATGATTGTGAGTCTGTGTACATTTACATTTGATGAATCACAATAGAAAAACCTTTTAAGACAGACTCCAGACTCTGTAGCTCAGTTTCGGCCAACATCGGCTGATTTAGTGGAGCAGCTCCCAGGTTTCTAGAACGAAAGATGTGTCTCCAAAGGTAAGTATGAGGCACATTATAAATCGAGGGGCACATCTATGTGGCATATTTTGAATTGAAGGACACATCTATGTGGCATACTATAAATTGAGGGGCACATATATGTGGCATACTATGAATTGGGGGCACATATAATTGGCATACATGAATTGAGGGTCACAGCTATGTGGCATATAATGAATTGGGGTTACAACTATGAAGCATAATATGAATTGGGGGCACAATTATGAGGCATTATATGAATTTGGGGCTCAACTATGTGGCATAATACCAAGTGGGGCACTACTGTGTCATACATAACATAATATGAATTGGGGACACTACTATGTGCATAATTTGAACTGGAACACTACTGTGTGGCACAACACATCTATTTTTTGGTCCCATTACTACTAATATTATGACAGTAGCATCATAAAATAAGACATGGTTAAATTATATATATAGGCCTTTTCTGTGTGTAGTTTCTTTGATCTCCCCATGTTTGCATGGGTTTCCTCCAGGTGCGCCTCCCACACTCCAAAAACATGGTGGTAGGTTAATTGGCTGCTATTAAATTGCCCTTAGTCTCTCTCAGTCTGTGTGTGTGTATGTTAGCGGATTTAGAATGTAGGCTCCAATGGGGAAGGGATTGATGTGAGTGAGTTCTTTGTACAGCGCTGCAGAATTAGTGGCGCTATATAAATAAATAAATAAATAAATAGATGTTGATGCTGATATATGTCTATATCTACATCTACACATACACTCATACATACACACACACACACACCCAACTCGCACACCTGGGCTTGACTAGGTGTTAGCCCACACACTGATTGCCAACTCCTGTTTACACCATGTTGTGCGTGTTTTGTTTTTTTGTTGCTCTAGAGTTATAGAGTTGAGGCAACATACCCGGCACACAGGACCCTATTTATCAAAGGGTAAAGAGTTTACTTTGCTGTGTGTGTTTAAATGTTTTTTTTACACAATATTTATTATTTTTACCAAATATGGGTTTTCAGTTCCATTGCTCATGAACAAAACTACACAAACTGGCCCAGCGTAGTGGTAAGCTGCTATTAACACTCTGGGTCTGTGCCGCCAGGGCAAGGGAGTAACTAATTTTTTATCACTGTAATAATCATTTATAAAGAATTACAGTTATTGATGTAATTACTAAAACTTTGTTAAGTAGGCCCCATAGTCTGCAATACTGTTCATGTGCAGTCAGTTATAACTAAAAAATGTGGAAATGTTGACATTTGTGAAAAGTAACAATGAATAAACATTAAATTCAACCTTCCACACATAATCCAAAAGAACAGAAACTGTGCTATATAAAAAAATGTTCTATATCATGATGTTTGGAACAAAGCAATATTCATTGCCACGTACAAACTACATGTCATTTAAAATACAAATACAAATTTTATGTTATTATTATTTGAGCAGAACCCTCTTGAGTTTTGTGTACTTGAACACGAAGGACGTTTTTTTATGAAAACTGTTGAATTGCAAGTTCCCATTTGTTACCATGCAACTTAATGTGTTCCCGAGCGCTCACTTTTTCGACAAAGTGCATGCAAGAAGGTTGCATTCGCAGCAGTTGATGGGAGGAGTTAGGAGTTGCATTCCTTGCAAAGTACAAAGTAGGCATACATGTGTAAAGCCTTGGGTGTTGACAATAACACACACACTTCCCGGCGACATCAGGGAGATCACCAGGATGGCAGTCGGAGGGGATTGTTTATATGGAGTTCATATTAATCTTCAAAAGACTCTGGATTCCCTACATGGGTGTTAGTGGCCATCTTACAGGCCCAAACCCGGGAAATTTGAAGGTGGTCATGTGTGTCGCTGTAAACAGCAGAAACCAACATTAAACAGAGCCCCTGAGAAGCAGATGTAAAGGAGGGTCCTCGCCATTAGTCTGAGAAGAGGCATCAGAGGGTAGTGGGTGCATGATGGCTGCCATAATGGTGGAATGTTGACAAGAGTGGGATATGCCTCGGCAAATAAAGGCTGCAGTAAGATATGAGAATATTTGAAAGAAGCCGCTGTGTGAAAGACAGTGTCTGGATTCTCTGAATAGGGGCAATTTTTGCAGAGACTGTGGTGAGGAGCATTAAGTGGAAAGAGCCCTTGGAACAAGCTGCCCACTGTCACAGGTGTGTGCCACCAGACCACTGTAAGTGAGTTCCCTAGTATTATTGGAGCTATGGAAGAGATCTGCCTGAGTGAGCGTATTGCATGTTATGCTATCTGCACAGCAGGGTGGTTCCCAAGGAAGCAAGGAAGCAAGAGTTCTAGATATTGGAATGTTATTCATGGTCTGTATGGAGAAAACCTGAACGTTGCCAGCATCCATGGGGTTGTGAGTGGAAGGGTGCCTGCATATTGAGATGGTATGCACAAAGTCAGGGAGATTTCCAGGCTATTGGAATGTTAGACTAGGAGGAAAAGTGACCCGGACTATGGGGTGAGTGTAAGAAGATCTGAAATGTTACCCACTGCATACGAGAAGAACTGAAAGATTTCTATGTGTGTGTATGGAACTACTGCAATGCCAGGTATCATCATCATCATCAGTTATTTATATAGTGCCACTAATTCCACAGCACTGTACAGAGAACTCATTCACATCAGTCCCTGCCCCATTGAATCTTACAGTCTAAATTCCCTAACACACACACACACACACACACACACACAGACAGAGAGAGAGAGGCTAGGGTCAATTTAGATAGTTGCCAATTAACCTAATAGTATGTTTTTGGAGTGTGGGAGGAAACCGGAGCGCCTGGAGGAAACCCACGCAAACACAGGGAGAAAATACAAACTCCACACAGATAAGGCCATGGTCAGGAATCGAACTCATGACCCCAGTGCTGTGAGGCAGAAGTGCTAACCACTAGGCCACTGTGCTTCCCAGGTATGCATCTGTGATCCTACTTGCAATTATTGTAATGGAGAATGAGCTGTAGTAGTTGGCGATGCTGATGAATAGATCTTAATGCAACTGTTAAGGCATCTGCTGGAGGAGTATGGTGCTTACGTACTTCAATTTATTGTAACTGTTTACATCTTATGTGTTGGAGGAAGTAAAGGAGTACAAATACAGTTTTCCATTTATTTGTACTGAGATGACCTGGCATCCAATTTTATAGTAATTGCACTGCACTATATTGCATCACTGGTACCCACTCCATGTGATAGATCATCGTGTTAAATGCCTGTGCATTTGGGGGACCCTATGACTGTTATTCCCTAAACCCAAAAGATCACCCATGATAATTGTACCAGGCCACCAGAGAGGTCTTCACACGTGTGTAACTGCTTTGCTTGACTGTGATAAAAAACAAGATTTGATTTTGTGTAGTGAAATTTTTTAAAATGAGATGAAGTGGTGGACAGTGCATATTTTTAGGGGTGTTTATCCTAATTCAGAAATATTGAGTCTGAATTAAGGCTTATTAGCCAAAGAGAAATTTCTCTAGCTCCTTACCTCTGTAGATATGAGCAATCTACTTCTTGTGAAATTAAACCAATAATCTTTTTACCCAGTAATCTTGTATACCACAAAACAAGTTGATCCTTATTTTTGGTCTTTACTTTGTTTTTTGGTATATTTTTCATATTTCCCCATATTAGTTCAATGGTATTTAATTCAGCAGATTCAAGTAGTGGTCTATGCCTACATATGCCCTGTTGTTTCATATCGGAAGCAGTTTTTGAATGTTTGGGACAACTGTCTTGCAATAATCTGTTCCCAGAGAGCCAATGTTTTCTAATTGATAGCACCAATGTGTCCTCTATGTTATCTATGAAGAGGTTTTTGTTCATGATACCAACATGATACACTACTAAACATAGACTTAATACATAGTAGATGTACGGTAGTAGATATAGTAATATTAGTACACAAAGTACAGTATCATTGTTCCACACTCCAACATTCCACAGCCTCCATTCCATTACAATAGTGGAGTCTGAGTGTGCAAGTAACAGCTGTTCACACAATAGAAGAAGTGCATGATTGAAACACCTCCTAACATGCCCACTCATGATTTTATGTATTGAAACACTTCCATTACAGTAATGGTGCCTGAGTGTCTAGTTAACTGTCACCATAATTCAAATCAGTATAATGGCTTGCGGCGCACTAGTAATATGCACACAATATTTTGTGAATGTGAGTGAAAATATGCAGTATTCATTATAAAGAATTCTGCTGCTGAGTGGAATATCAAATAATAAAACAAATACAGAAATAGTAGAATATTCAATAGTATATTACCCTTACACATGATATCAATGCTCAAGGTTGCTCTCCCGCCATGGACCTTCTCTAACGATTAATATGTTGGACCATCTTTGACTTTGGAGAGTGGCAGTAGTCGCAATTCTGTTTATAGTCCTATGGATTATTATTATTATTATTATCTTTTAATTATAAGACGCTACAAAAGTTTCTCAGTGCCGTACATGGATTGACTAATGAGGGAATTATTATATTTGTCCAGATCTTAATATGTTTATTTTTAATACAGGCCAGTAGAACAAACTCTTCCAATAAATGGACCATAGCATACCAGCATATACTAACTACTAAGCACTGTGACTAAAGAAAACGTATAATTTATGTGTTAAGCATTACTAGGCCCAGCTCTGCTTGTGTTCAGTGCAAAGAGTAAAACTGTTGTCCATCAATTTTGTAAAGATCCTAAAAGGCCTATTTTCTGCCTCTGCTTATTTCTGTGGCATAAAGCAGCTACAGTGGACACATAGTTTTGCCCCTTTATTAAAACATCCTTATAACCTATGGGCCAAATTAGGCTATCGATCATTTTGGTCCCAAACTTTCAAGACATGAAACGGTCTTCTTTCCCCCATTTCATTTTCTCATTGTGACTAGGGGCTGAAAACTTACACAGAAGTCAGACTGGCATTGCAATGTAAGCTGACAAAGGGTCTATTTACTATGCTGCGATGAGCCAAAAATCTGGAGAAAACAGAGAATGTTCATCGCAGCTGTTTTTTTATTTTATCAAGGGGTTAAAGCTCAGAGATTCTCGTGCTGGTCAGTGCAGTCCCAGTAGACTAGTATGGGGACTGCGATGTGATCCAATTCACCACCAGCCTTAAATACTAGATTACCTTTTTAATGGAGTGCAATGGACTCAATCACTGATGTAGAAGTGCCTCAGTTGCCAGCGCGAGCATCATAACGCAATGCACATGCGCAACCTTGGTCGGACATGAGCAGTAGCCACTAGGGTTAGATCCTCGATTCTCTGGCAGCGTTAGGCTGCCTGTGAAAGAGAGCTTAGATGGGAGGAGGTCGCCATATATACAGCGATACTATATGTGACGATGCCAGTAGACTCGCTGCAATCAAATGTAGAAGGCCAACTTGATCAAGCAGAAAATTTTCCATTGTGTGCAAAATTTTTCTGTATTCTGTCAAATTTTAATATGTGTTAATAATTCACTAGCTTTTAGATTTCAAATATAATTAAAATCTCAGTCTGTATCTCTGTATTGTTTATTCAGAGCAAACATACGTTGATTTGCATGTAATCATTATATGTATCCTCCATGAGGGTTTAATGGGGAGTTTTCACAACAAAATATTAAGAAAAAGAGACATACTTAATAAAATGTTTTCTGATGTTTCAATTAAACCATAATGGTAGTGATTAATATAATTAAAACAAGAAAAAACTTTATATTGAACAAATCCACTTCTGTTCATATCTACTCTTTGTACTTTCTAGCATATGAATACATCCTAATACATATCAGGACGACAATTTAATAACTTATCAATGAGTCACTTTTTTACTCCTTTTATACAAGAGTAGCACAAGATTCTTCAGCAGAGGTGCCCAAACTTAGTCATCAAGAGTTACCAACAGTTCATGTTTTCAGGATTTCTTTAATCATGCACAGATGAGTTAATCTATTTGGCTGTGTTAGTAATTATCCTACCTGTTCTACAGACGGAATCACTAAAACCATGATCTATTGAGAGCTCTTGAGAACAGGACTGAGTACCTCTGTTCTACTGTATAACACTATGCAATTAATCTAAAAAATGTGCCTCCTTACTATACACTGTTTGCCTACATTTAGTTCTCTTATTCTAATTAGGTCCATGGGAGGTACAATTGTAAAATTATGTGAAAATTGAATATTAATATAAAAATGGAACAGAAAAGAAAATTGAATAACAAGAGGAAAGAAGAAAAAAAAATAAAAACCTTTATCATTGTACCCTATCATTGTATTAAGTAGACATACTTGATATTATAAAACATTAAGGTCCTGAATCATCAAGGAACGTGTATGCCGTGAACCGGAGCTGTGCGACAGTATGAGAATTGTAAAATGATATTTTTTCTATTTTGGTTTCGTTCTTACACAAATGTAGATTTTGTTATATACTCTGACAGAACATTGCGTATCTGAGTCTGACATTCCACCTCATTCTAATGCTTGCTAGTCTTTCGTGATAGTGTAAAGTATAGAGCACTACCCAAAACTTTAAATAAAAAGACATTTATTTCAATATGTTAATAAAATAAATTACAATTTGGGTCAGAAAAATAAGACAATATGAAGCTTAAGTACACCAAAATAATTATTATTATTTCTGTTGAAATAAAATCAACACTAGCAATGTTGCAAAACTCCACCACCTCTGATTGCTGGATGGAATGTGGTCAGATAGGAACATTTATATATATCTGGTCAATCTGCCTAAACATATCTTGCTATTGGGATGGGGTCCAAAATCATTTGGCTTTACTTCGTCCTTATCTTGTCTTTAAGAACTGGACTTTTCTCCTGTGTTACCCTCTCCTGGATGCAGATAAACACTGTTAAACTGGCCTCTCATATTTGTAGCTGATGCTAGATGTCTCATTGCCAAATCACAACTGGACCCACCCACGTTTCTTCTCGTAACTCTTATATATGGGTTATAGCCTCCATGGAAAAAATAATTGAACTGTCTGCCCAATAAACAAAACACATTTAACCAGGTTTGATCCCCTGTTCCAGCATTATTTTTATATATACACATGCCATCATGAGCTAGTCTCATATTCTACTTGACCACATTTGTAATTTAGGAAGCAACTTGTGAGAAAGCAGGATGTCTCATAAATTAAAGAAGTACAAAGCATTTATGGTCCTTCCTGCCTGGCTTCTCCTAAATTTAAATGATTTGCAAATTAATTTGCGAATTGGCACTAATTTTCCCAAAAATTTGTCACTGGAGAATCAGGTCAATTACAGTGCATGAAACATAAATAAGTCAGTGAGCAAGCATCAACAAACATCATGTGTCTATGGCCTTATAAAAGAGCTTAGATTTCCTGTAGCATATTTTCTTAGATTGTTCTAGATTATTTGTGACTATGATGTGAACTACGGCTACCTACGGCCTGTCGTCTTACTATTCTTCATTCACGGAGGAGGTCATTTATGAAGCACAAAATAGCTGATGCACAGCACAAATGTTTCTATGCAGTGGAGCAGGCATTTGGGCAGACTGCAGAGAGGAGCTGGGTGGAGTGAGACCAATTTTGCCAAGGTTCGAAAGAAATGACCTCTAAAGCTTGGAGTGGGCATACCAGTGTGTCTACTGGAGAAGAGCAGAAAGCAGATATAAGTTTGCAGAATGAGATTATTAAAATAGCAAAAATGGATGTAGAGTGTGCAGCTTTATGAGTGTTTCATTTTTATGAGCACTTCATGATGTGTTAAGGCCACTTCTGAAAAAGACTTGAATTTTGCAACAGACCAGAGGCAGTGGTCTTTAAGTCGCGTCCTAAACATTTAATAGGACATTCTTTGTGCTTTCAATCTGCACTCCAAGCAGTATTCTTTGATAAAAAACATAAAAGTTTATTTGGATGTGACAGTTATACATTTATACATTTCTCCACAAACCATAGAGCACTTTTGGTTTACTGTGGCATCCCCTGACAGCAGGGAGGAGAGATGCTCATTGAAGACGGCTGAGTGAACAATTTAGGTGCACACAGTTTCAAAGCAAGAACTCTTTATAAATTACTTCCTGTATTTGGCACATAGAGGTCTAAACAGGGCCAGATTAAGGCATGTGCTTTCTGGGCTACACCCCAGGGGCCTTGGCCAGGTGGGGGGTGTAACAAAGATGAAAAGCCTGTCCATGCGGTTCAGCCCGAGTTGCCTGTCCATGCGATTCAGCCTGAGTTGCCTGTCCATGCGGTTCAGCCCGAGTTGCCTGTCCATGCGGTTCAGCCCGAGTTGCCTGTCCATGCGGTTTAGCCCAAGTTGCCTGTCCATGCAGTTCAGCCAGAGTTCCCACTCTATGCAGTTCAGCCAGAGTTGCCACTCTATGCAGTTCAGCCCGAGTTACCACTTAATGCTGTCTGCTCTGAGGCTTCTCACAGTGCTGTCTGCTCTGAGGCTTCTCACAGCGCTGTCTGCTCTGAGGCTTCTCACAGCGCTGTCTGCTCCGAGGCTTCTCACAGTGCTGTCTGCCCTGAGGCTTCTCACAGTGCTGTCTGCCCCGAGGCTTCTCACAGTGTTGTCTGCCCCGAGGCTTCTCACAGTGCTGTCTGCCCCGAGGCTTCTCACAGTGCTGTCTGCCCCGAAGCTTCTCACAGTGCTGTCCCTGCCAAGCCTGCCGCCCAGTCCGGGCCTGCTGCCAAGCCTGCCGCCCAGTCCGGGCCTCCTGCCAAGCCTGCCGCCCAGTTCGGGCCTGCTGCCAAGCCTTCTGCCCAGTCCGGGCCTGCTGCCAAGCCTTCTGCCCAGTCCGGGCTTGCTGCCAAGCCTTCTGCCCAGTCCGGGCCTGCTGCCAAGCCTTCTGCCCAGTCCGGGTCTGCTGCCAAGCCTTCTGCCCAGTCCGGGCCTGCTGCCAAGCCTTCTGCCCAGTCCGGGCCTCCTGTCAAGCCTGCCGCCAAGTCTGTCACCCAGTCCAGGCCTGCTGCCAAGTCTGAACCATCAGTTGCTGAGGGTGCCAATTCTGAGCTGTTACCTACCTTTGAGGGGCACCTTTCTGAATTTAGTGCTCTACTAAGGTTTTGTGCTTCTTATTTCCCCTCAGTACCTAGCCTTGTCAGTGACCTAAGAAGGCAAGTTTTGTTTTTGTTAACAAATTTTAGAGGAGAGGCTATGGAATGGGCAAACCCTTTGATTGAGTCTGATTGCCCCATCCTGTCTGACTTACAACTATTTGTTGAGGCTGTGATCAACAAGTTTTCACCAACACCTCCCGCTATGCCATCTTGTGGGGCCTCTACATTATCAGCAGTACCACCCATCTCACCTGGCCAAGTGATACCTTTGTGCTCCTCCCAGTTGACGCAGATCCCAACTCCAAGGAAGTCCCGTAAGAGAGGAGGACGTAAGAAGAGAGGTGGTTCTGCAGTGCTTGAACTGGCAGCTGGCATGGACCCCTTTGCCTTTCCGCCCATGGACGAGGACTGTTCTGCCAGGGTCCCTATTGTGGACTATGATTCTGATGAATTCAGACATTGGTGGTAATTTGGGAGTCTGGAATCCGCCCTTAAGGGAGGGGGTACTGTCACGATCCGCCTGGCAGCTCCTACCTTTTGGACTTTATTATTTGTATTTGTTCTTATTATGTGTTTGCAGCAGTACCTCTGATGTCCAGAGGTGCTGCTATTGTGCATTTCTTGTGCTTTAGGGGTTAACCTTTCTGTTCACTAATTATCCCATGCACCTGGGTGTGGTCTCATTTTCCTTATTTATACCTGTCACTCCCAGCACACATTGCTGGTTATTGATGTCATATCCTGTTGTTGCACCCTGTGGATTCTTCCTCCTGCCTTGCTCCTCTGGTTACATGCTGCTTGGAATCTGTTCATACCTCCTGCTTCCCTGCATTAGCTGTGTACCTGCTGGTTTCTGAACATTCATATTACTTCCTGCATCAGCTTGCACCTGGTATTTACTACTACTCTTGATTACCTGCTATTTATACTTTTCTGCAAATAAACAGAGTGTTTTCACCATATTCGTGGCTCCTAGCTGTACTCCTGTATGTAACCGTGACAGGACAGTTACTTTGAGACCAGGGACGACTCCGATTAATGAAGAAGCCGATAGCCGGCATTTCTAAAAAAAAGAAATATATATATATTTATATATATATATATATATATATATATATATATATATATATATATATATATATATAAATATATATTGCAAACAATAACCAAGACACAAATTGGTGTGGAACTCAATAATGATAATTGTCCACAGAGTCCAAAGTTCATAAACACTTGTCAGTGTACAGGCGGACATTACTTTGGGTCTCACAGTACCCATAACCCAGGGGCCTACAATGTTTTAATCTGACCCTGGGTCTGCAAAAGCAGCAGCAGTAGCTATTTATAATTCTGCAGCGCTGTACAGAGAACTCACTCACATCAGTCCCTGCCCCATTGGAGCTTCCAGTCTAAATTCTCTAACATACATACACTGATTTTCCTGTATTTTTCTTAGTGGCATATGTCCCACCAGAGTGGGCTGTCTTCTGGTTTGCCTAGCATATCTTGAGTGACATTCCTCTGTGCAAGACCAGAATATGAGTGCACACATATGCAACTAAGAGGACTTCTGCAAATCTTCCATTTTACGGCTACTTGCCTATGCCTGGAGGGCCTGGCAGGGGAGGGATGGGGCGTTCTAACATTAACCTAATGTAGTAGTGTATGTAAATGCGGCTCATGCAGCCTTGTAGAAACTAGAGATGATCACTGACCCCTGTGTTTTGGTTTTGGTTTTGGTTTTGGATCTGGATTACCGTTGTGTTTTGGTTTTGCCAAACCGCCCTTGCGTGTTTTGGTTTTGGTTTTGGTTTGGTTTGGTTTGGTTTTGCAATTTTGTTTAAAAATCAATGTTTTTGGGCATAAAATAACCTAATTTAGTGCTCCACCTGTTTCTTGGATAAGTAAGGTATTTCTAAAGCTAATAAATTAGGAAGAAAACAGTTTAATCCCTGGTAGGCCGTCCTTAATTCTGCACACAAACCTGATTGTTTTCCACTTCATCTTAGCCTATTGGCAATGCAGCCATCGTCTTTGGGTGTATATTACACCCTACACTTATAGTTAAATATATAAAGAAATGGACAAAGTCAGTTTGGTTTCTGTCTCTCTAGGCCCCCCTCCACTTGTAGAAAATACTAAAAAATTCAGCGGTTATAGACTGTACAATATAAATTGAAATGGACAAAGGCAGTTTGGTTTCAGTCTCTATAGCCCCCCCTCTCCACTTGTAGTTGAATAGTAAAAAAGCAGCCTGCATACACTGAACAATATAAAAAATAAATGGACCAAGGTAGTTTGGTGGCTGTCTATGACCCCCCCTGCCCTCCACTTGTAGTTGAATAGAAAAAAAAGCAGCCTGCATACACTGTAGAATTAGAATATAAAAGAAATGGACCAAGGAATTTTGGTGGCTGTCTAGGCCCCCCCCCCCCCTGCCCTCCACTTGTAGTTGAATAGAAGAAAAACAGCCTGCATAGACTGTAGAATTAGATTATAAAAATAAATGGACAAAGGCAGTTTGTTATCTGTTTACATCAGACCCCCTCTCCACTAAGAGTAAAATAGAAAACTATTCAGCTGTTATGGAGTCTAGAATATAAATAGAAATTGAGAAAGGCAGTTTGGTATCTGTCTGCATCAGACCCCCTCTCCACGAGGAGTAAAGTAGAAAACTATTCAGCCGTTATAGAGTCTAGAATATAAATAGAAACTGAGAACGGCAATTTGGTATCTGTCTGTATCATAATCATCAACATCATCATTAGTGCCCTCGTTGCCTGCACAAATCTCCCCCTCATCCTCTTCTAACTCCAAAGTGGCATCCTCAATTGGTGTATCACCGGCTACACTCGGGCTGTTAAGGCACACTTCAGCAGAACTGCTGAAAGGACCCTTCTTTATGGGTACACTGTCTCTAACAGAATGCTCAAGATTAGACATACCACTGGTGGATGGACTCTCTACAGGGATTGGTGTCATTTCTGATTCAGAGCATACATTATCCTCTAATGACTTACTGTTTTCTTGCAGCTCGGCTTTCATGCGTAACAGTAGTTGTGCAACAATTTTAGACTCCAAATTACTTGGTCTTGCTTGGTCACGAGTGACCATACAAGAAGAAGGCTCAGTAACATTTTTTGATCTGCCACTAATAGAGAAAGGCGAAGGCCTCATTATTTCTTTGCCACTGCGTGTGTAGAATGGCATGTTGGCAATTTTTTTTATCGGCATTTAACTTTTCCTCAGTTACACTTCTTTTTCGCTTCAACACGGTACCTTTTTTTTGGTGTTTGTTTTATTACCTGATTTCAAAATACTATGTACTTTTAAATAGGCTTCATCAGATGACGTACTGGGAACACTACCATCAGGACTGGTGCCAACACCTGCTTGCTGATTCTGCTCATATGTGGACTGCTTTGAAGCTCAAACCACTTCTCGTGCAAAATATTGTATTAGATAGATACTGCTGACAAATATGACTTTTTTTGACAACCAGAAAAATTAGTGTAAAACACTGGGGAATATTGGACACCCCAAAAGCACTTGGAGTGCAAAATATTGTCTTATATATAGATACTGCTGACAAATATGACTTTTTATGACAGCCAGAAAAATTTGTGTAAAACATTGGGGAATGTGGGACACCCCAAATGCACTTGGAGTGCAAAATATTGTTTTAGATACTGCTGACAAATATGACTTTTGACAGCCAGAATAATTACTGTAAAACACTGGGGAATATGGGACACCCCAAAAGCACTTGGAGTGCAAAATATTGTTTAAGATACTGCTGACAAATATGACTTTTGACAGCCAGAAAAATTACTGTAAAACACTGGAGAATATGGGACACCCCAAAAGCACTTGGAGTGCAAAATATTGTTTTAGATACTGCTGACAAATATGACTTTTGACTGCTCTAACAATTGCTAATACAATTGGTATTAATATTAGAATTGTATAAAATAGAATAGAAACAATAATGTGTCCAATTATTGCTCTGTCCCTGCGCTAATATATCCTGTGACCTAACCCTGCTCTCTCCCTCTGTCAAATGGCGATGGATTGCTGTGTAGGCGGGAATTTATGCTTTTCAAATCTCGCGAGAACCTAGCTCAGAAATACGAATAGGTCACAATGACGTTTTGCCTCGATTTCGATTCCGAATGGGCGGGAGAGATCGGCTCGGTACTCGGATAGGCAAAATTCGGATGAATACGGAACTCGGGGAACCAAGCCCGCCCATCTCTAGTAGAAACATACATGGACACCTGTTAGGAGGCGTATCTTTTTCACATGCTATAGGGCAGTTACAAATACTTCCTGATGATAGTGACTTGGAGGCCAGAGCATATGCTGCTGATGGATCTCAAGATGTGTACGGCTCTGCATAGAGAGGAATATTGCTATTTTTCCATGCTCTTTTTTAAGAGTCATTTTCTCCCATTTTGCAACCAACTCTGAATCAGCTCTCACAGGGTTTGTCAAATTTTAGCCTAGGGTGAGGCTCAGCTCAAAAGCTTATTATGTACATTTTGAAGGGAAAATAAATCAGGTAGCCCAGTGACACAGCCCAACAGTCACCCACTATGTGACTGAGTCAGGGGGCGAATGTCCCCCCTCCGCCCAGTCAAACCCCTGAGCCCCTGGGTATTCTAATCCTCCGGAAATACAATGTTTGTTATTTCTATTACAAAAGTATATTGTTTTACAATACCCTAACTGGGACAAAAAAACATTTTTATTCTGTACTTGGTATAAAAATATCTATGCAATACATTGCTACATTTCAACTGATGTTTTTTTAACACATTTTATTTTGTAGTTACTATTAGTACCATTAAATATATAAATGTAGAAAAACACAGGCAATCCAAACTGATGTCAACTGGTGTATTTGTATCACTGCCGAAAAAAACTTTTTTCATGTATTTTGAGCCGAAATTCATCTGAATCGCAGCAAACGGAACTTATATTTCTATGCTGCTTCACAGAGTCACGGAGACATGCTACTTAATTTCATCCATATATAGCACAAGAGAAAATATGTTTTTATTTTGGGAATAAAAAAAATTGGATTATAGTGACCAGGCAGTATTTCTTTGTAGAAAAACAGATCACACATGAAAGGCCATAAATAAGTCACACTTACTAGTGATCACATGGCTCTGGAGCTGTAATTCAATAAATAGGTCAATCTATGTCTCCTCTGTTGTTATTATCATAATGACAACAATATATATTTAGTTGTGTCTTATACAATCTGATTTTTTTCAACATAAATAATAAACAAATAAGCACTTAAAACTAAAAGGTACAGAAATATTTGTATTTTATTCTCTAAAAGTTGTAGCAATATGGTGTAATAAGGAAATGAAAGAAAAAATCTTTTTACAATATTAGCTTTAGAACTGAAATATGTTATTACAAAGTCATCTTTATTACATAGGAAACGTTGATCTTGAAAGATTCTTAATCGACACAGACAGTGCTGCAAAGTACACTGTATATGAACATCTTGTTTTACCTTGACACTTAAACTTATTTTGCAATAATTGCGCAGCTGAGTTACAAGCAGGTACCTCCGAGTCCCAAATGTTAATTAAAGGTCTAGACTCTGTGTCTCTGAACCTGCCTCTGGATATTTGTCCACACTGTTTCATACCTCAGCCACACAGACAGGAAAATTAGAAAAATGAGTAAATCCGCATGCGCTGCAGCCAAGCCTTTTTCAATTAGCGTGGTTGGAGCTTGCACAGGAGGATCTGCTACAGAGGAAGAGACAGATTATTTGCTGCCGTCTCTCACTGAGGTTTTCGGCCTGAGGCGATGACATGTAGCCATAATCAGAGCTCAGCTTTCCACTGCTTGAAGATTTCAATAAGGCCCTGCGCTCCTGCTGCTGTTACTGCTGACAACATACCATTATGTTACTGGCAAAATATTGAATAGACAAAAATGACTATAGGATTGGACAGCTATCACAAGATTTTAACCAAAAACTAACTAATAAAGATGGTAAAGTATCATTATGCTATTCATAAACAAACCCTTTTCTAGTTTCACATCAAGATATGCATAGACCACCCTACATTTTGTTTTATATATAGTATATAAGACAATAAACAATGTTCTTTCTGGTGAAGACTGATCCTGGCAACATATGCTATGACATCAATATTGGACAATTAATCAGATTATTATCAGGCATGTCACCAAATTGCATTGAAAGATGACAGCAGATGACTTTTATGTAATGTCATCTTCTTACTGCATTAATGGGACCAGTCAAGCTGAGGGGCTGAATTGCTGTGTGTTCAAAGCAGACACTGATGCTGCCCCGCAGCACACTCATCACGTACTGGAATGGGCGCATTTGTAACCAGTTAAGTTAGTTACAGTTAAGTTAAAATGGAAATATCAGCCTTATTGAACTTGGTACCTATGCTGGGCACATTAAATACAATTGCACTTTACGATACAAAGTTTCAGCAATATTTATTGGTTTGTCATAAAAATGTATATCATTATGTTTATAGTATAGTATATATAGTATGTTGATCCAGGGAATTGTCTCATTGCCGGGAAGGAATTTTCTCCTCTTAAGGCAAATTGGACTATGTTTTATATGTTGTTGTTTTTTGTCTTACTTTTGATCAACTAGGGTTTTTAGGATGAAAGGTTTATCGGTTTTTCAACCTAAACAACTCTGTAATTATATACACTATATCATGAAACTACTTCTAAAAAAAAAATGTAAAAAAATATTTTACAATTTAATGTAATCATTTATTCATACATATGAAAGCCATTATTGGTAATATGTACTACAGGTCATTAAAAAAAATCTTTCAGGTGCTATTGTGAATCTAAGCCTATTTTTTGGACATTGCATGGATTGGCACAGTAAACCTTTAGTGGGATGATGGATGCACCTTGGAGGGTAGCAGGTGTTCCTCATTTCTGTAAGATAGGTGAAAATATTGCTGCACTATGCATCTGATTCACAAGAATTTATATTTTATATACTGAGATAGTTTAGTGGAACTAATAAAAATGTACTGTTCAAATTATCATTGCTAATGAGAGCCTCTTGCTCGGCAAAATGTCCATGCTTATCCATTATTGAGATTTTCTACGTATAGTCAGTTAGATTGTGTTTGATAGTAGTTGCATGTCTTTTATATGTTTTTCTCGTTTATATACCTTTTGTACAGAATGTGTTTTTTTACACAAATGCAATTTAATTTTTTTATTGTATTTCTCATTAGCACCATTTATTGGAGGAATGCACAGGCAATTTGATGTGATATCAACCTACACTGGTTATTTGTTACAACAACACATTCAGTAAATGGGTAAAAAATGTTGTTGAATATGAAAGTGTATCAAGAATGCTTCACAAACTCTTCATCATTCATACACCAAAAGAAGGAAAATGTGTCATTGTGTTTACAACAACCACATGTAATGAACATAATAATACAATTCAGCAAACTTTCACCGAAACTGCCTCCCAGTAAAAGATACAGAAAGTTTTTGAAAAAGAAGATGAAGGAGCACATACTTCTGTTAATTATGGACGGAAAATGATGGGAGCACACCTAAATCATCCTATAGTACCTGACTGTAATCTACTGGAATATTGGAAGAAGAAGGTTGACTAGTTGCAAAATGATCATAATTTGCTTCTTTCTGACAATTTTTAGTGTACTATCTGGATGTGTGTTCTGTGCTACCTGTCAGATTGTGACTGAAAAGCACAGTCAGTTATACTCTAAAATGTGGAAATGCTGACATTTATAAAAATTAAATTTCCCCACCCCCTTCCATACAAGATTTACAGGAATAAAAAGTACATATGTACATGTTCTCTATCATGATAGCTGCAACAATACATTAATTTGAAGTAAAAGCTACATTCTTTAAGATATTAAACTGCAAATACACATTGTTTTGTGATTATTATTTATTTTTTCATTAGAATCTTCTAGACCTTGAACAGCTAGGAGGTCATTTACGATGCTCAAAATTATAGTTATAGTTATATAACATTGGTTATAATGGATTATAAAGCTACATATTATGTTATACTTGTACATAATTGTTTATACCAGTACAAAATTAGCTATACTAGTACAGTTTGGGCAATGAAAAATGTATTATGCTGGCACAGTCTGGGTAAAGTATAATTACCTATACTGGTTAAATAAATACATGTAATTGAACTGTATAGGTAAATACTACTGTACATGAGTACAGTATTAGTTTTACATTTTTACATTTAAATCAGATGTGAACTATTGTATGCTGAGTTTCTATATGGCTGGGGGAGGGCATGATGAGGCAGGGCAGGGCATGATGTTGCATGCGGCAATACAGAGGGTGGTAGGGGGCAGCTATACATTACTCATGCAGTAGGCACACCCACAAAGAAACACAGCCACTACCCCAACATTGTGTGGCAAATTCTCTTCGGGATCATAGGCATCTATGGAGGGGGTCCCAACAAGTTCCTATTTGCCTGGCTTGAAATTCTTCTTGGTGGCAATCATTAAACCAACCGTTAGCTAGTAATACATTTATGTTGATCTTTGAAATTGACAAAAGAAAAACAACAACACCATAGTAACCAATCAGAGCTTTGATTTCATTGTCTAATTGGCACTAGACAGATACATTGTTAATTGGGTGCTATAGATTAGTGCACATTTTGAACCTAAATGCAGTGTTAGTAATTGAGTCCTACTGTGTTTGCAAACAAGCAAATACAATACACAGCTACAAGTAACGCATCACTAATATGTGTACAAATATACAGAGCAGATAAATATTTAGGCAGCATATAATTGATTTTTATAGCCAGTTGAAGAATTCAGCCATACAGATCTATATGTTAATTTAAAAGGCAATACACAGAAGGAAGAAAATAGGGACAGTGGGATTGTGGACCAGAAGGATGAATAAATAAGTGCAGCAATTTGCAATAAATTTTGTGTCATCATAGAGTATGAAGTAGATGAGAGGAAGTACAGAGTGCAGTGCAATGGGGGCTTACACAAACCAAGGATGTTTTTTTCATACTTAACTGATTTCAGTGGCTCCACAGACACCTCATAGTCCATAGTCTTCCTTTCGCCCACCCTTATATCACCTAATATATTCAAGGATGAGGCAAAACTGAGACACAATGAATATGGAAAGCATAAAATCCCAACTCAGCAATATGGACCCTATTTATCAAAGAAAGAAGAGTTCTATTGACAGTGAAATCATGGGTTTCGCTAGCAATAGGGCTTATTATTACATCACTCAAAATATCAATGGATAACACCATTGTCTCACAGCTCTGGGGTCATGGGTTCAATTACAACCAGGGCGCTATCTTTGTGGAGTTTGTATGTTCTTCCCATGTTTGCGTTGGTCTCCTCTAGGTGCATGGGTTTTCTCCCCCAGTCCAAAGACATACATGGCAGGATTATTGGCTTCTGACAAAATTAATCCTAGTTTATGTGTGTGTGTGTGTGTGTGTGTGTGTTCATGTGGTAGTGAATATAAAGTGTAGTATTCCACTGGGGCAGATACTGATTAAATTATTAAATACTCTCTGTAAAGCACTAAGTAATATGTAGGCATTATACGAAAAACGTAATAAATAAATAAAATATATTAATAATTAGTTGTGTATTGCCCAATAGATTAAATCTATTTCTAGTGTCATTAGGCAGCTTAAATATTACGCTAAGGTTGCAAATTTATACAGTATATTACACTTTGCACAGTACTGGGGTTTTATGAATATTTTTCTTCCTGAGCCAAACTTTTGATCTCACTGGATTATTATTATATATATATTCTGACAGAGTCTTTCTATTTTTAACCAAAAAAAAGTATTTCATTGCATTTCACTTCAGAACCATAGCTAAAGTTCTCTTACATAAATAATCTCAAAGCATGGATAAATAGCAAATTGCTTAAATTTGCTGATGATAGAAAGTTGGCTAGAAATGTACAAGAACTTAGCACAAGAAAATATACTCCAGGATAAAAGATTATACTGAAAAATCTATGCTATTATACTTTACATTAATATATATTTTGTGCGGTTGAAATTATTATGTTTTCAGAGATGAAACATGGTATGTATCATGCACTATAGAATTCATAGTTTGACAGGTGACTTGGATACAATACTGGGCCCGCATCCCTGTGACGGGTATACAACCCTGAAATAATTGCCTGCTGGCTAGTATACATTATGAAGGCCATTGTCTGGTGACTAGAGCGTAAAACGGAACATATTCCTTTTGGTCCAGTGTACAGGTATTGATGATCACTGTGGTGCACAAAACTGTGAAATGACAAATTCTGTTTAAGGACACAAGTATAGAGAGAGGAGTTATGAAGGAATGTGAGCAATGTGACTATGCAAAATAAGCTGTATGGTTTTATTACTGGGGTTGATTCTTTATTTTATAGCATAAACATCCATTTTAAAGTATGCATAAATGCATTACACAGTATACTAAACTAGCAATGGCCATCTTATTATCGCAAACAAGTCCAAAGGAAGTATTAACTATTTCTTGTGTATTTAATATGAAATTTAGCTTTAGATGTTACGACATGCACACAGAAGTGATCATGTTCCTGTTCCTTTCTAATTAGTCATCCTCTATTGCAACAATTGTTGTCAATGCAACTCTTTTAGGATTTGATTGCAACAAAAAAGCATATTTGAGTTTGCAGTAAAAGCAGTACATTGCTGTCTGTAACGCTCCCATTTGGTATAAAAAGGGGAGCGAGTGCAAGATGAGTTCAAGTTCAAGTTGTGTGCCAAGAGGAACAAGAGAAGAGTGAAGTCAAGGGAGATGGCAGAACACCTACCAACTTCAGGCATAAGAAAGCTTAAAGTTCCTCAGATCATGACATCTGTGGGAGTTGGAATCCAAAAGTGTTGGTACATGCTAAAAGAGATTTGTGTGAGGTCTATCAACATCAACATTTATTTTTATAGCGCCAGCAAATTCCATAGTGCTTTACAATAGGGAACAAACACAGTAATAAAAAAATACTGGGTAATAAAGACAAGGGGGTTTATTTACTAAACTGCGGGTTTGAAAAAGTGGAGATGTTGCCTATAGCAACCAATCAGATTCCAGCTGTCATTTTGTAGAATGCACTAAATAAATGACAGCTAGAATCTGATTGGTTGCTATAGGCAACATCTCCACTTTTTCAAACCTGCAGTTTAGTAAATCTAGCCCAACGAGTTAAGAAGGCCCTGCTCGCAAGCTTATAATCTATGGGACTCAGTGCCGTCTTGCCACCTGGGCACAATGGGAAGTTGCCCCGGTGCCCAACGGACAAGGAGGCTCGAGGCAGGACTTCTTTAAAAAAAAACCTTACCTTTTGTGGTCACCTGACCGTGTAGGTCAGGTGACGATCCGACTCACTCCCTGGTCCCCTATTACATGATGCGATCACAGCACAGCATGGGGGAGCGCAGAACAGCGACGAGGAACAGAAGAGGATTTGACTCGAAGAACAGGGCGATTGAAAGGTAGGTTAAGGGGGATTTGAAAAAAAAGTGATATATATAAATATATATATATATATATATATATATATATATATATAGAAACAGACATAGATCCTCTGCACTCACCATGTACAGACTGGGGTGCAAGAAGGGGTTGCCCACATTGTATAGACAAAAAACAGGGATACTCTGCACTCTCCAAACACATAATTAATGCTGTACTAAATACTGTTCTATATTAAAAACAGGGAATGTTAGTTCCACATATTGCAATATATGTTGAGCTGACCAACTAACGCCAAAGTCTTCCCAATCTGCCTTTAAAAGCTGTGTGCAGGTAAGCCTTAAGCCCAGATAAATAGCATAGCATTTGATCATGTTAGGACTGACCAGATTGGGAAGACTTTGGCATTAGTTGGTCAGCTTAACATATATTGCAATATGTGGAACTAACATTCCCTGTTTTTAATATAGAACAGTATTTAGTACAGCATTAATTATGTGTTTGGAGAGTGCAGAGTGTCCCTGTTTTTTTATATATATATATTATACTTATAATCGGTTTATTGATTTTACACACACACACATACATATATATATATATATATATATATATATATATATATAAACAGTACAATCGGTGCGCACAGTTAAAAAGTCAATTTAGTTCTTCCACGTGCTGACAATAGATCTTGTATTCCACGATAATTCAAACACCAGTAGAGTATATTCTACGCGTCCTTCCCTTCTCCCACCCGATCTCCACAGGGAAACAGCAACAATTCTACAATATCAAATAGACAGGGGCGCTTCCATGGTGTATTAACCAAGTAAAATGTTTTATTCAAAACAATAAAATGCACGTACCAGAATATAAAAGTTTTCAGGCATTGGACATTAAAACGGCAGGCATCAGCTCAGTATAGCTCTTAAATGTATCCACCGTCACCTCTACGCGTTTCATCACAAGGACTTCGTCAGGAGGTATGAATCTCTATACAAAGGTTTACCTATTTAAAGGTTATTACTAATTCATTCACAGGTGGAACAACTTCCACTCATTTGCAAAACATAGAAGCACATATTAACAACCTGTTATCCATTAACAATTCAATTTACAAGCTTTTTATAAATTGCTTATATATAAAGACTTTTTTATACTTTGTATAAAGACTGACGTATGTATGTACCTGCATTTAAATTGCATTGTTAATGGATAACAGGTTGTTAATATGTGCTTCTATGTTTTGCAAATGAGTGGAAGTTGTTCCACCTGTGAATGAATTAGTAATAACCTTTAAATAGGTAAACCTTTGTATAGAGATTCATACTTCCTGACGAAGTCCTTGTGATGAAACGCGTAGAGGTGACGGTGGATACATTTAAGAGCTATACTGAGCTGATGCCTGCCGTTTTAATGTCCAATGCCTGAAAACTTTTATATTCTGGTACGTGCATTTTATTGTTTTGAATAAAACATTTTACTTGGTTAATACACCATGGAAGCGCCCCTGTCTATTTGATATTGTAGAATATATATATATATATATATATATATATATATATATATATATATATAGGGGCCCCGGTGCACTGCTTTGCCAGTTGATATAACAGTGTTTATTGTGTATTTATATATCTGTATAGCTATTGGCACTAATGACAAGTACATAAAACAATTGAGACTTGATTTCTTGCTTGTAGATGTTGCATGAGATTGGCTTTTTACATTCCATGTACAGTAATTGGCCTGAATCTTCTGTGGGCATTGTTTAATCAACAAGTGTTTGGCAAATTGGGACTGATTTGCAAATAATTTAGTTCACAGTGAAGTTCTAAAATTTGTAACAATTTCAGAATTGTCTGAATGAATCAATAGTGAGCACATCGCTGGTTCAAATTAGTTGGATGACACACTGAACCTCCCACCAGGTCCTTCCACCAAAATTATCCTGAATTTGCCCCCATTTTCCCCACCACAGTTAGGGAAAGAAAAAATCTGCCAGGAAATTTACTATGAACATAGTGTGTTCTCCTGGAGGACACTAATGCCAGTGTACAATGGCCGTGAATGGACACAATATTAGCTACCGACAATACAACCCAATATTTGGTGGCTCAGTGTACAATTGAGCCTTTCCCTGGTTGCTCACCATACATTAGAGCCTATTCCCTATTGGCTGGTAGCAGTTCAGGTTTCTGTCACTGAGCTCTGAAGCTGCTTTCCCTGTCACTGCAGCAATATAACTCTATTATTAAAACATGAACCCAAACATATGTACCAAAATAATGACAATAATAATAATAATAACAATACTACTAATAATAATAATACAATAATAATTATAAAATAATAATAATACATTTTACTTGCTGTAAATGTTTTATTAATTTTATTAATTTTGCTCCAAAAACTATATAAAATGTCGTAGAATTCTATGCTATAATAATGTGTAATTTTTATTCCCATTAAAACATCAGGCCACTCTGTCATATGTGTAAAAAGAAGTGCACATAGCTTATATAAAAGAGGCAGAGAGATAAATTATCATAGGAAGGAAAATCCAATAACTCAATTGACATGAAATATTTTCAATGAAGATTTACATCATTTATTAAATCATCTTGTTCATTTTATGTTAGTATTTTTCATGCAACATTTTCCAACATATATAGTTTCAATTGATTTGCTTGTATCCATATAACCTTTGCTTATGTTCCTTCATGCTGAACTAACTGTTCTTTAAGGCAAGTCTTTGATGTCATGTAAGTGGAATGCCTGATTGTTGCAAGCATGATTCACATATTCTCTTTTAATATTTGGAACATTTTTTAAATCAAAGGACAGAATGGATTATTATGCCTCAGGCATGCAACTCACTCGATTACACAGAGTAGCATAACATAGGCCTCCAATGTTACCACAACAGTAGGAACTGTCCCTGTTTGTAATCTCAGCACAGACAGTGGAAACATGTGTTTCATTTACTAACCATGTGCGACAGTGCAACACGTTTCCTTCAAGTGGACTAATAATTGGCATAGCAATTGGAAGAAAAGACTAAATGAACCCTAGGGTCTGTCTGTCTCTAATTTAGTATGTTATGATGTTTTAGTTAGTGTTGTAACTCATGTGGCTCCCTCTTCTGAGATCCCTACTTGTAATATATCCTTATATTACCGGTTTAATGCCCTGCTAGGTCAACTCAACCTTTCAAATTTTAATTGAGTAATAATACCTATACTGATGTATAAAATTGTTCTTTTAAAGTGGTTTAAGATTCATTATATGAAAGGATACAAAAGGATAAACTATTATTTTAAAACTTTAGCTTCAGGCAAATGTGCTCCATTCTCCCTAAGCCGGGTCACAAAAGAATAGAAAGAAGGAAAAAATAATAGAACATAATATATTTAGTATTCATTTTCAAGAATTAATTTCTTTGGTTCCTCTTAATAGATACTCAAAAAACTAAACAAATCAGTTCATAATATTAATGTAACTTTGGGTGTTGCTAGAAAGGCACTAAACACACCAATATGGTACACATGAGCTGTATGTAACCCAACCTGTCCATCCAACAATGACACAGATTTATTAATGTAAATTATTCAACTGAGTTTTGACAAGTGTATGATGATGGCACCTCTGGCAGCAATTCTAGGCCAGTACATACTTTCAGAAGTTGTACTGTATGTCAGTTCATTACCTGGAAAATATTCTCTCACAGGACTAGGGGGTAGATTTACTAATGCTTCTAAAATGGAAACGTGGAGGTGTTGCCCATAGAAATCAATTAGATTCTAATTATCATTTTCCACAATGTACTAGATAGATAATAGCTTGAAACTGATTGGTTGCACCTCTACTTATCCTTTTTAGAAGTTTTAATAAATCTACCCCTAAGAGTGCTTCCCATGTAGCCTGGGATTCCAAGGGGAATTATATTATCATCGCCACTGGAAATCTATAACTTGGAATGTTAATTTTACAATAAGTGGAGTCTTAATGAAGCAAGATAAACAGACCTCTTTGGAATCAGACCCATAATTGTTTACTGCATTTAGTACCAAAAAGCAGGCATTGGGTGCCTTTTATGGACTGAACAACCCTCGGGGTACATGAGTTCCCTAGTTTTCATTTTACAAAAAATGCGGACCCTACCAAGGTTAAATCTGTCCACATGTTACCTTAACTATATAACTGATCTGCAAATTGATTCTAACTTAACAGTCATCGTTCCTTTTTTTGGAAAACAGTGAATCAGTAAATTTAATGCACAGTGTTGATGTTGGAGGTTTACATACATCAGTAGCTCATATTGGGTAAGATGTATTAAAACTATCCCACAAGTAATTACATAGAAAATGTATAGCAACTAATCAAATGTTTGCTTTCATTTTGCAAAATGTACTAGAAAAAGTTTATAGTGACTATGTGATCTTCCAGCATTATAATGTTCTCAGTCCACCTGAAACTTATACTGTACCGTGTATATAACCCTACAAAAGTGCTCAGATCTTGAAAATGAATAATATTCACAGAACATCTGAAATTGCTTTAATCACTCCATTACTCTTTAGTTTTAATTGGAGATGAATGCTCCTTAGGTTCTGGTTCAAAGTAGTGTTTTGGTTTTTTTGAAACCAAGCTGATGTTTTGCTTTTGGTTTGAATTTTACCCAAAAAGAGCATTTTTTTGTTCCAATATTAAAGTATTTATATTATTTACATACATTTTCTAATTTACAGTTACTATTGTATATATTGTTATATAATATAATACATTATATAAAATACTTTATAAACCAAACCCATTGCTTCACATGCAGTGCTCGTGCTAGTGTACTCATAGGCAAAGCTTCAGCAACACCACCTCAAATTCCCAGGGCTGGGCATAACTTGTTGGTGTTACTTTCCTCTTTTGTTGCTTCACATTGCACAAGAGCAAAGGACACATGTCGCTGACAAAGTGGGGCACTCAGGTGCTTTTCACTTGTTATAGTTTATGGGTATAAAAGAGAGACACTGAGATGCTTTTCTCTTGTTTTAGTGTATGGGTATATAAGAGAGGCACTGAGTGCTTTTCTCGTTTTAGTTTATGGACATATAAACCATGCTTACAGAGCAGCTATTCATGAAATAGTGACAGCTAAGTCGTGAGTGTACACAGTCGCTCTGCTGCCTGAGGTGACAACTGAAACGCTGCCTTTCTCATCACGTATACAAACTACCATAAAGATTTGCATATGAGTTGTGTATACTTTAAAACACATATATTATACTTTTTAAACAAATCTACCAACAAGCTAATTATTGCTCATTTAGAATTTTGTGTAAAAAGCATGATATTTTTACCTGTGTTAATCGGATTATCAATTACCACTATGACGGCAAGTGTGATTCCAACATAAAAACCCTGATGGCAGAAGAAGACGACTGAAATAGAAGCAGGCTTACCTGAAAGACCACGAGGGAGATGTCTGATTTCATCGCAGGCTGACAGGCGGCAATTGCGACTGGAGACCTGCCCGACACTGCAGTGTGACGTGGGAGCGACTTACTTGAATGGTAATTTAAAGCGGCAATGTCCTGACCCCGCAGACTAACTGCTTCAACACTTAGCCTGTGGGGTCCAGACATTGCCGCTTTAAATTACCATTCAAGTAAGTCGCGCCCACGTCACACTGCAGTGCCGGGCAGGTCTCCAGTCGCAATTACCGCTTGTCAGCCTGCGGTGCCATAGGACATCTCCCTCATCATTTTTTCGGTAAGTCTGCTTCTATTTCAGACGTCTTCTTCTGCCTTCGAGGTTTTTATGTAGGAATCACACTTGTCGGAATACTCAGAATCGCTCAGCCGCACCCCACCTATTTACAGTAATGACATTTATTTTGCTGCCCCAAAAACATTCTGCCTTAAATGGTTATATAATTAGTACACTTTTGTGTATGAGGATGAGAGCTGATCTGAATAACCAGGGAGATTGTTAAGTAGACAGATGTACATTTATTTCTAACCCCTGAAATCAGTTCAGTGTAGAAATGTAGGATGCTTCAATAATAACATAATAATAAGAAAAACGTTGGCATGTATCTGCTGGCAGAGATGAGCAAAATTTTCAAAACTGTTCTTTGAATTAGTAATTTCATTCCATATTTGGCCACAAAATTTCATATTTCGCCAGCAGAATTTGCAGAATTTTACTGTTCAGAGCAGAATTGACCATTGATGTCCAAGCTCTATAAAACCCTGCAAATTTTGAATGTGTAACTGCGGGGTGGGGTACATTTATCCAATTAGAATAATCCTGACAACAGTTATACTGACCTAAAAATGGCAACTGCTATAAGGGCGACATTGAGAAAATACAGACTTTCCATAATTCAAAAATACACTATGATAGATGGCTGCTCTAAATTGGGACTGTCCAAAACGCTGCAAATAGGAATCTCGTCACTTTCAATGGCCAGAGTGAGATTTTAAGGCAGCAATCGGTGGTCATGCCACCTATATATACAGGCGGCGGGTCGTGGCATTACCACCATAAAACCGTCAATCTCGCTCTGGTCATTGTAAGTGTCGAGAATTCCACTTGCCGCGTTTTGTACAGTCGCTATTTATAGCATTCGTCTATCAGGCTTATCAGACATAGTGTCGATCTGAATGATGGTAAGTCTATATTTCCTCAATGTCGCCCTTACAGTAATCGCCATTTTTAGGTCAGTTTAACTATTGTTGGGATTATTCTAATCGGAAAACTGACTACCACCTAAATGCAGGGCAGAATGGCACATCGAGAACCAAAAGTGGGTCTTAAGGCTTGCACAGCCGTATCGCCACACGTCTATTAGATGGCTTGTTCCTCTGCAAAACTGAATTCACGTGAAATTTTACTCATTTTTACCTGATAAACACCCACCCAAGGTATAATAGTAATTGTTTGATTTCTAGACATTTAAACAATGTATCTGGCAATCGGGATATTTTAGGTCATAACACTCTCTATTGTAGCTTTATTGCTTTCAGAAAATGTTACCTTTAAATCTTTCCAGTTAAAGAACTAATTAATGAGATTCCTACATATAACATGGCACATTTATATTAAAAGAAGAATTATCTATTTTTTATTATTGCTGTTTCCAAACTGTGTAGAATACGACTTACAAAACATCAAATGTTTCAATTACAGATACTAGTCCATATTAAATAAACCTATGCCAAGTTAAATTAGACTTTTTTTCTTCATATTAGGTCTGACAAGAAACAAGTCTGTATAAACCAGAATCTCGGGTGTGCCTTGGGTAATCTTACTCATTTTTATCCCTGGTATTTCACAGTAGTTTTATTATTCATTTTAAATATTAAGTTTCTGTCTCTATTTATCTTGTCTGGAATTGGTCTGGAAATGGTCTGTTGTGTGATAAATTCATAATATGCAAATTCTATAGCTTATGATTAGCTCTAGTAGACTTTTTCTTGGCGTTGAAGACACTCCACCACAAGCAGGGTCTTCTTTTGAAACAAAATCTATAGAATACAAAGTACGTTGTTTATATAATGTTATATCTGGACAGCATGTGATGATCAGTTTTAGCTTCTTCTTGTGCCACAACCCACAGACTAGTATGAATGATGATTCTCATTGCTGCTGTATCTTGCAGTCTAACATCTATTAAAGATTGTATTAACAGACAGGCTAGAGAACATGGATAGAGTCAACTGGTTGAAAATAAACATCTTGGGAATAAAATACTTGAGCATATGAGTACTCAAAATGCTGCTCAGTTACTAGATTGGTGGAAATCACTCGTACCTTATTTAACTATATTGACCACTACAATTTTTTAGGTTTCCAAAATGGCTTCCCAGAGAATTTGCAACTTGTCAAAGGTATTTTAGTAGGTGTTATGTCCGTCTAGTCGCTATTCAATGAAAATTGTCCAATTCGAATGGTGTGGTTCCAACTCACAATGCGATTTAATAGCAAAAAGTAACAGAGTAACAATTAATAAAATAAGTACAGCCGATTACATATGCAGGCGCTCTGGCTCCAGCATACAGCCATTAAATCCTGAAGTCTGTGGTCAAGAAGACTGTATGCTAGTCCCAGAGCTCAGTTCAAATACAGTTGGTGTTACATCGAAAACAGTAGAGATGATTTGGCATGTTTCCATTGGTTCAGGCTTCAGGTCAGTCTGGTATAATGTAGGACATAGGTCAGTTCAAACGATGCCCTCCAAGGGTGGGGGTCAGCTCTCCAACAACTGCATATGTATCTTCCCGCTGAAAAACTGCTTCAAACTGGTCTATTTACATTACACACACAATACCATTCTGATCATTAATTCCCTATCATCCATAACTCGCATACACAAGGTGCGATCTCTTGGCCGATAGGAATGGATCTTTGAGGATAAATAAGGGATTAGAATGATACCAAACATGATATGTTCCCTGTATCCTGAACCTTACATCTCACTAAAGTGTATTATATTTAAATATAAACTCTATTAACCTTGGTTATAAACGACTGTGTGTTGGAACTATTTTAAGGTGAACTATTTACAAGTGAATGTGTAAGTGTACATGTGTGTAGAAGTGTTCGCATGTGTTGTGGTTAAATATGCCCTTCCATGCCGTAGCGTGCTATTCGCATATTTTCAAACAAAGACAACAGTATTGATAGATATTAATTTGATACGACTACATACAATTATTTGAGTTCGACATATGTGATTCGATAGCTGCTGTACCTATCCAACTGGAGGCCACAATTCTGTGATGCAGTAGTAACTTTTATTTAGTTCCTCTGGAAGTAATGCCTGGAAAACTGTAAAAGTACAGCTTACCTAAGCTCTACTAAAGTAACTGTGGGGATCTCAGGAGCAGGACCCCAGCTACTATTGCTGGAAACGGCTTAGCTAACGGAAAGGTGAGCAGATGTTTGAAACTGTACATCCCCTTTAGCAACTAAAGATATTTCAGAAATATAGTGAACAGACAATTTCAGTTGTTGGTTGGCAACTAGAAATACAGGTAAATAGAGCAAGGCAGTCTTCTATGGACTAACAATTTTGCAAACTATTACTAATAAATTCACTGAAAAAAAAAGAAAATCTATGCAGAAGCTTGTGGTTCTGTTAAAATATGAACCTATATTCTCAAAAGTAGAGAAGAGAATATATTTCCATTGCAGAATTGCTTTTATTTTTCCTCTCTATCTAATTCACATCAATTGAAAACCAGTTTTAAGTAGAACAATTGTTAAAATACAAGTTTAGCAGAAATTGTTTTGACAGTTTTCTTCTCCATAAACTTCACTCTTCTTCTTTTGTAAATATGGATTTAATTATTTTCATTAATTGTTTTTTTTAAAAATAATTTTCTATACATAAAATGAAGTCCAAAGTAAGAAAAAAGAAAAAGAAGAATCTGTCTAGCCCAAATTTGCAATAAATGTTCCTGCTATGTGAATTAATATTAATTTTCCATCAAAATACACCTTTTTGTGACTTGCTTAACATGTCAATACGGTCTTTGCCACAAACAGATATACTTACACTCCTGCACCTTTTACTGTATTTTATTCTTTAGCCAACGTCTGCAAATTACACTTGCTAGATACACATACAGAAGCCAACAAGGAGTTTATGTACAGCCAAAAACAGCAGATGTCTAGTTGGTAATTTGAAATTGCAGTGAGTCATATTTCTACTCTTCTTAATAAACCTCAAATTATTGGGGGAAATACATTCCTGTGATTCACAGTGAGTCACAATATTCCATTTGTACAGTGTTATGTGTAATAATGAAACAATAGATATGAGTGTATCTAATCGCTTATGGCTTACATAGAGTAATTGACTTAAATGCATATACGGAATTATGGATTTTTGCTATATATTATGTATTCATCATTTTTAATTTAATTTAATTTAATTTAATTTAATTGGGGACAAAATGTATTTCATAAAGCATATATCCCAAAAACACAAGCATAAACATGTCTTATTGAACCGATCAGCAGTTTTTAACCAACCATGTGCCAATATTGCATCTTGTGAGGCCAAACACATGGTGGTTCTGAATATTCTAAATCTCATCCAGTTGATTTTCAGAATGGAAAGCCAGGTCAGCCAATATTGTCCAAAGGCACGTGTGTAAAGTCATTATGACAAGATCATTTCCAACCTACTCAATCTACTCATTATGCTATTAATCAAATTTATAAGGCTTTAACTCACATGTATATGGGAAAATTGTCAACAGACCTGGTCATTTGACAATAAAGTTGAGCTACTGGTTTGTGACATGTGTGGGTACTGCAAGCTAAAAGCAGTCACTAGATGCCTCATTATTATGAGCTTATTGAACTTTGATAGCTAATTCTTAACTAGTTTCCCTTTGTGGACTATTGGAAGTATATTTTATGACATAGGGAGCCTTTTAGCTCATCAGAGTGATTACAGAACAATAGCCTGTGCTTGCCTATATCAAATGCAACCATAGTATCAAACATCTCAGGTTCTGCCATGATATGTTGAGCTTTACATTTGCTTATTTGTCAGGGCTACAACATTGCTCGTCATATTGGATCAATCTGTACTGCCTCTTCAGAGGCTCTTGAGTAGATGAATAAATAGAAACTCACATGTTTGCTACTCTTCTCCTGTTTTAAAATTAGATACTGTGTGAATCCCATCATCATCATCATCATCACCATTTATTTATATAGCGCCACTGATTCTGCAACACTGTAAAGAGAACTCACTCACATCAGTCCCTGCCCCATTGGAGCTTACAGTCTAAATTCCCTAATATACATATATACATACACACACACACACACACACACACACACACACACACACACACACACACACAGAGACTAGGGGCAATTTTGATAGCAGCCAAATAACCTACCAGTTTTTGAAGTGTGGGAGGAAACCGGAGCACTCGGAGGAAACCCACACAAACACAGGGGGAACATACAAACTCCACACAGATAAGGCCATGGTCGGGAATTAAACTCATGACCCCAGCGCTGTGAGGGAGAAGTGCTAATCACTTAGCCACTGCACTGCCCCAATCCCTTGACAAAATAATCATGAAAAATAGTGACAACCTTTTTTTATGTTATATACATACTTATATATAGGAAATGTTCCAAAATTGTGTAAAATATCCATAACTCTGCAATGTCAATTTAGGAAGTTGTTTTTTCCACATATTGCAGTGATAAAATATGAGTATATTGTGGATGCAGTTACATGGAAAGCAATCACTGTCATTACTGCAAAAATACCCCCAATGTCTATAGTGTAGTATGACAGTATCCCTTTATTAGTATTAAACTTTAAATGGACCTCGTACAATGAATATAAAAATGATTTTCTCCTAAATATAGTTAAAGAACTCTGTACATAGCAGTAAGATCTGGGACTTTTTTAATTAATAATATCACATATCATATTTAAGTTAATCTGCATTGGAGTTTCCCCTGCTGATTTATAATTCTAGATGGATGTTTTTCAAGCAATTTCCTGTTTCATTTACTCAAAAGGATTTTAATATAATCGTCCAGTATGTTAATTAATGGAATGTTTCCATAATGTTGTATTATTAGTATATCATAAGAGGAAGTCTGCTGCTTTGGGATGCTTATGAATCCTTCAGGAAAGCATATCACATAGACTCGTTAAATAAAAGAAAGTCAAAATTATAATTGTTTGCAGACCACTGTGTATGTTGTAACAAATCTCCAGTTTCTTTTACACTCTCTTAACCTTGTTCCTGTTTTCCTCTCACAACAGTTGTAAATGGAACAAATGGATAGAATTGTCATAGGTGCAATGTGTAAAATGTAACCCACTACAGGGGCGCACGAGAGAGAGCTGCTGCGCATGTGCCCGCGTATGCGCAGAAGCTCCGTTTCGGCAGCGCTGTCCTATACAGCAGCCGCGGTGCTGTCAAAGAAGCATCCGCGGCGGTGCTGTATACAATACAGCGCCGCCACGGACGCTTCTTTGACAGCGCCGCGGCTGCTGTATAGGACAGTGCCGCTATGGTGGGCACTAAGTTAGCGCAGGGGAGGTTTCTGGAAACTGAGAAAACCCCCCTGCGTGTGCCACTGCACTACAGAAAATTATTAAAACTGTTCCTGTACAAGGGTTGTATAAAGGCCCAGAAATTCTGTTTACCACAGTTTGGCAAGTTCTATGTGCACATCGCAACATTTAGAAAGAACCCCCTTAATGGCGCTCTAAGATATGTAAAATGAATCCCAGCAGCTGTGCAAAGGGGTGCTATGACTCCTTATGAAGCAAAAAAACAGAATATAGACATGAAAAGCACTTATGAAAAAAGATATTAATAAGGCTTTAAATCACCTAAAAACATAAAAAGATGTATAAGAAAATATGACAGTTGATATCTTTAACTCCAAATCTGCACCAGACCTAATTAAAATACTTCCTTAAAAGGCTTATCTTACTGATGCAAGTTAGTCAAAATTGGACACATCTCTAAGGGGCATCGTTGACTTGTATCTCCACACCCCTGCTATACTGAACACCCTTGACCCGCCTCTCCAAGCCTCCAAGCACAAGTGGATACAAGCATAATATACATTAAACTGAAAATATGAGTGCAAACCATGCACATGAGGAATGTGACAAATTTTACACAAGTCACATTTTTGTGTGGTGTAAATGGACTTATATTTAACTTTAAATCATGCCCACTATGCACAAGACTACTTCCACTCTGAAAAAAAATTCCATGCATATTGTGTGGATTTAATTTCTTGGTGCTCGTTAAGATTTTAAGTGATAGACAATTAGCATATATAATCCTGTCTACTATTGCACTATTGGTTTCTTTTAGCCATGACAGGACTGACCACTGGGGTACTGGGGAAATCTCCAGTGGGCCCCACTGCCTGAGGGACCAGTCTAGTTCCCTAGTGGATGGGCCACATGCCATGAATTGTAGAGATAGGGCTGACTCACTAAGAAGTGCCCAGCACACGTAAGCGACTATACTGTTAATGGAGAAGTGGCAGGAGGAGCCAACCGAATAATAAAGATGAATAGAAGTTCTCAGCTAAGTACCTCACAGGTTAGAGAGATGTGCAACAGGTGGTTGGAGAGAAGCGTTGTGTTTGTGACTGAGAGGTCTTTGGTGATAACTGAATTCTTTACATAATGTGGGAAGTAAGCTGGTGAACTCTCACAGTTTTAGAATAAGGCCACTATAGGTGTCGTAATATGTCCTACTCATCTACACATCTCCAACAAAGATCCAACACTTTTGACATAAAATACATTTCAAAACAACTTAGTTATGGAATCATCTAGATGAAATGGTTGAACCGACCAAGCAACACCAAGCTTGGTATCACACTGTCCACATTTATGTACCAGGATTTCACTGAATACCACCTGCAGCTTGGGTACAACCCATTTTTCAGAAGGCCCCAGGCTTTCAAACCCATCTATCCAGCCATCAGTCTGGGAATTGTGAAGAGGGACATGTTCTTATACCGTACTGGGAACTACTGGGAACAGGAGGTGCAGAACAGAGTAGTGCTTCCAACCAGAGTGGATTTCTATCTATGCTAATCCAAGCCTCCGTTGTCCAACCTCATCATCATCATCATCATCACCATTTATTTATATAGCGCCACTGATTCCGCAGCACTGTAAAGAGAACTCACTCACATCAATCCCTGCCCCATTGGAGCTTACAGTCTAAATTTCCTAACATACACAGACAGAGAGGGAAAGAGAGACTAGGGTCAATTTTGATAGCTGCCAATTAACCTACCAGTATGTTTTTGGAGTGTGGGAGGAAACCGAAGCACCCGGAGGAAACCCACGCAAACACAGGGAGAACATACAAACTCTACACAGATAAGGCCATGGTCGGGAATTGAACTCATGACCCCAGCGCTGTGAGGCAGAAGTGCTAACCACTTACCCACCGTGCTGCTCCACTTGTTCCTCAGTGACTGACACTATCTCGATCATCTGACCCTCATTCTGGCCAGACAACCTTTTTCCTGCCATGATCCAGCCTCCACTGTGCCAGTCAATTGTACATTACCTCACAGCCAGATGGAAAGCTTCATATTCAAAAATTCACTGTTCTGGTCAATACCAGATAGCCTCACTGTACCCTGGTAATTTCTCCATCATCCCACCTCTATTATGTTAGTCCTGTTTCTGAGAGCTTTGTATCTCCAATGTTATTGTGCCAGTTAATAGTAGACTACCCTGCACTAGCAAATTGGACATATACATCTTCCTACCTGCACAGTACCAGTGAATAAAATCTCCAGGCTAAAGGAAGTTCCGTGACTTCTTGTTTACCGGTCAGTCTCCAGCATTTAAACCATTTCCCCCATCAATGCACCCATGCAAGTCCTGACAGTGGAACATCAGTGCAAATTTCAGTTATTTAACCCCTTCAGAGTTTATAAGTTACAGCATGAGTGTGTGAATGGTGCTGCCAAGCAGAACTAATTTGTGCCTTATTTTTGCCATGGTGAGACTTCAATTTTCTATTAATTGTTATTAACCCTTTAAATGTGGATTACTTCAAACATGTCCAATATAGTTTAAAAAAAGGCACACGCTATACCTTACAAACCAATCATTACAGGGAGTGGTTTATCTAAGTCATATATAGTTTGCTACTGGCCCCTCTTATATAAGGAGATACCCTTTAATATAATAGGGGTTATACCCGTTAATATAGGGGGTTTGCTCACATCATAGATGTACTATTTTTCCCAATTTCAATAAGCATCATATGTTACAAACCTTTTCATAAACCCCAGTCATTTAATATAGGAGTATGAAAAAACTCATATAAGGTTTCTTATATACTCTCTATAACTTCTGTAAGGAGAGGAAACTTAATGAAGTAATGATACATGTGTTTGAATATGATCTACAAATTCAACACTTTGGCTTAAGAGAAGTTGGTCACATTCTTTTACGGAACATTTTTCCCTTTTTCATGTCATCATTTTCGATAAAGTAGCAGCTGATAGGGCATGCTGGGACTTGTAGCTCCACATCAACTAGAGAACCACATATTGCCTAAGCTTGGTCCAGTGAACACACAGTAAAATTTGGCTTCACTTCCCTGAGAATATGTGACTATTAAAGGCTCTATAAACAAGGGCTGAACAGGAAGAGAGGCTTTAAGAAAGGATGTGAAAAAGTCACCACAAAGAAAATTTACAGGCTATAAATTTGCTTGTTAATTTCATGCTATCAGAACCAATTATAGTTCGCTTCTTTTCAAACTGCTTATGATGCAATTTTGTTAAGTCACAGGCAAATCATCTGCAGTAACACAAATAATGTGATTTTTTTCATTGCAGCTTACTGAAGTCTGATCTTTGTAAAAAAATAAAAATATATATTCTACAGAACATCTTCTCATCCCCGTGCAAGATTTGAATGGAAATGTGCATGTAATTTGAAGCACAGCAATAAGAAACTGGCTTTTAATGACTAGTAAAATATTCCATGTTCCATAATGCTAAATGAATGTCAGCTTGTCAGACAGGCCACAATGATTTGGAAGCAAAGCTAAGTTGTGTTCCAAAAACATCATTTACAATGAAAAAGATTAATACTTATGAGGGTTCTGACATTTGCCTGCATCTCTAATGGCATTTTTTTTATTTTTTTATTCTAATTCTTGGATAATGGACATGCCCAGTGGATTCAATTTAAGAGACAGTAACATAAGTAATTGAGTGATGTCCAAGGGAGAGGCTAGCCTCGAGGTCTAGCACTACTACCAAGATTACCATATTTGCGGTCACTCTAATCATGCTTACGCACATGGTATAATTACTTTATCACCAATAAAAGAATTTTCTTATTGTACAGATGCCAAAGAATTTATTGTAGTGATAATATCCTAAACTATTCACAGTTAAACTTATCAGAGATCTGTTACAAAATAGCACAGATTTGCCACTCATCATTCACTGTAATAATCGATGTTTCATACATAGCTGCACAAGAGTATATGTCCCATAACAGCCAAGTCATAACAATACAAGCCATATGTGCCTACATTTCATATTTGCTGGTGAGATTTGAGTTATCAAGTGGGCAGGTCAATAGCAACTTTAAGCCCCACCTACCTCAGTACGCTGATACTTGGAGTTTGTGAGGTGGGCAGTGCTTGATGACCCAATTTGCATCATGTCCCCGCCCACTTTGCGGCAGGTTACGTGTTCTCCTTGTGAATTGACAACAGCTTCAACAATACCAAAACAGCTTATACATTACCAGAGAACTGTATTTGATGCATTGTGTACTGGAGCCTACAAAACTAGTTAAACATTATCTGTATGCATATTTTATTTCAAACACAGTTTCCTTACTCTACATTTTACTACTGATGCATTTGACAAGACCAGACAAAGTGACTTGGGAATTGTCGCGAAGAGCAAATGAAGTTCATTGTAATATATAGGCAAAAGTGGGCAAGTGGGACAGGGAACCTATTATAAATCTTCCTCGTTATGGAACGTAGGTGAGATATAGCTGAAAACCTATACCTCTTTCTCTGCCCTGGGATAACTTAGACAATATTCTGATAAGGTAAGAGCATACTTGCCAACTTTTCCTCGTTGGCTTCAGGGAGATCCTGGGGGAGATGTGTGTGCAGAGGCGGGGCTTGAGGAATCGCACCATTTTGATGCAATATTTACGTCATTAAGCACCCCACCCCCCCCCCCCCCCATCACTTATCTATTGCGGGAGCGAGAATCGGAAGGTTGCTCTGGTCTCCCAGAAATGCGGGAGTCTCCCAGACATTCCGGGAGAGTAGGCAACTGTACATTAAAGAAAGGCAGCTAATGAATCTCTAGAGACTGAAGTGTATTTTACATTTCTGCCTCCATTACTGAAATCATGTTGTCTTGTCTCCATGAAAATGTCAGCATGCCACAGATGGCGAAGCCAACCACGTCTTGTACTGGCTCAGCATCAGAGAGAATGCCAAACTCTTCAGGGAGTGAGGGAGATCACTCCTATTTCAGGGAGTCTCCCTGACATTCAGGGAGAGTTGGCAAGTATGGGTAAGAGATGTACATCTTTAAAATAGGTAGTTTAAAATCCAAATTTAATATAAATCTTGAGGTAGTCCTGACACCTAGTTATATTATTCTCACCATAACACTTGTCATAACTGTGCACTTTAAAATGTTAAAATGAACCAATAGTTTGCTCCAAACCATAATGTGAAAACTGATCCCTTGAAACATTTCAGACAGCATTTTTAGAAATTAGCAAAATTTGTTTTGTGTAATGTTATCTTCTGCATATGTAGTAAATTACTTCTTTGAGATACAGTTGTATGTTTACAGCATAGCAATGACTGGAAAACCATTAGTATATTATCTGTCTAAGAGCTGACACTTGGATTCAGTGTTTGCATATTACAATCAAACGAACCTTCCTTGCACCAGAACCAGTGTTACAGAGTGATGATGATAAAATATTATTTTCAAGATTATCTCCAGTACTGAAATTTCCAGTTTACTAATATGTTGCAACTACTCCAGTAACGTTAAAACTGTTTGAATAGTGAGAGTCTGTACAGTCAGAGTTTTGAACAGATCCTATTTGTAATAAAATCTCACTGTGAT